>NC_084541.1:17918684-18083684 GCF_024500275.1 Phycodurus eques | reverse complement strand
AACACCTCTTTGTTGCCATCTCTCCTCCAGTCTGCTCATCTTGTCCACCATTGGTCCATCCCGTCCCCACCCATTCCCCCTACGGCCAATCAGCTGCTATGCTCCCTCTCAACGACTCATTTAAAGACATACACACACACATACACGCACCCACGCTTATTGCCAACACACACTTCTAACACGCCTGTTCCCATATTCCCGAGGCGTATTAGGGAATGTCGTGGTGGTGTTTGACATGCGGGTGTGGTCGCCCCCCGCGGAGGAGGAGAGACCGCCGCTGAGACGTCTGCCCGGAAGTCTTCCCTGGCCTGTATGTAAGTCTTCCGTCCATCCGTGCTTCGCGCGTACTCGAGTGATGCTGCAGGGAATGTGCCCTGATATCACCTCCTCCGATACTCTCAGGATGACGAAGTGGATTTGTTTTTATTTGTATTATGCATGCGAACGTATGTGTAAAATGGCTGTCATGCTGGCGGAGTGTTCCAAAGGGAAGCCTCCGGGGGGTGTCGAGGGAGGGCAGATGGGGGGTGGAAGTGGAGAGCAGAATGCCCAGCTGGCATGGCAGGAATGTGGAAGAGGAGGAGGTTGAGGGTGGGCATGCTAGAGTCATGATGAAGTCAAATCAAGTCCAATTATATATATTTTTTTTGGGGGGGGGGGGGGGGGGGACAATTGAGACTTGTTACAGCTGCGGTTCTTTTTCTTATCTTTTTTTTTAAGCGCTGTATTTAATAAAGTTGAGTTGAGGTTTCTTGAGTGCTGATTAAGCAGGTTTTGGTTCTTAATTACAGAGGCGACTTTGTGCCAAAATGAACGTAAGATTAAAGGTGATAGATCAAATGAGCTGAATTAATTCATTGAAAATGTGAAGTAATTATCTAAAATGTCCAAGCTTAACTTTTTATGAATAATTTAGTTAACCTATTTAGCTTGTTCCAGTATCTTTTTAATTATTCAATGACTTTTTTTTCATATAGTAATTAATAATAATATAATAGAATTTGAAATTATTTAATGGCCCTTTTGATTTATGTAATGGCAATTGAATTCATATAATTATTGTTATATTATAATAATTTCATTTCTAATATAATTTTGAATTCTTTAATGGGATTTTTATTTATTTGATATAATAAAAACAGCATTTTTAGTCTTTTAATGTAATTTATATTTCTTTAATGGCATTTTTAAACATCTATTTGATATAACTTTTAATTATTTAATGGCATCTTTTGTTTAATAAGATTTATATTTTGTGGAGAATGCATAAATATTTAATGCCATGTTTTTATTGAATGGGATTTTTTAAATGCTTAAATATTGTTTCATATTATTTAATGGAATGCTTATTTGATAACATTTGTTTATTTTATTGACATTTTTGTTTATTTATTGTTATTATTTGTTATTTGAAAAATGTATTATATGTATTCATTTAGGAGCAATATTGAAAATAACACTGAACATGCTATAGTTATATCAGTGTCAAATCTCATCAGATCGTTTATAATGGGAAAACTTTTAAGGAAGCATCGCAGCAACTTTAATCTGGATCTGATCCGGTCTCCACATTTTGGACCAATGTAAATACAACATGAAGAATACTGGCTCTGATGCGGCGCTCACATTTGTAAAATCACATTTTCAGACATTCGTCAAATTCAGCTCTCGTTGTGTTTATGCAGGATGCGAATAGACATCCAGTATGTACGATTCGCATTTAAGTCTGAATTCCCTCCGGATCGAAAGGCAACTGAATGTAAACGCCGCACGTCGCCATCACCATTTGACAGGCGCCACATGTTTGAGACTCTGCGACGCCTTCACTGACCTTCATTGTCCCTGCACACAATGACTAATAAATCCACCCTCTCGGAAATAAACACATACATGAAGCGACTCTTATGCAACGCGCACGTGATTCCCGTGCGTTACTCGCAATCTTTGCTGCGCGTAGGGGGGGGGGGGGGGGTGTGTGTGTGTGCACGGGATAGGGGAGGAGGTGGCGGGTAGTTTGTGGGGGAGATTATATGCCGCAGGGTTGAGGGTTGAGCTGCCCATCCTGAAGTAATTTGTTCCTTTAAATATCCCAGTGGAGCGGCAGCTAACCGGAACGTGACGTCACGAAGATGAAGATCTCCGTCGCGAACGTGCAGCCGCGTGTTGCGTAACACTGCACGCTGACACTCGTTTGTAAAGAACTGGAGAAGCTTTGAGCACAGTTCGCAGTTCACACCGTTTTTGACCCTAAAATAGCCGCTTAGAACCAAAATGGCTGATTTCCTGTGTCTTTCCGGGCAAAACGCGGAACGCTAATGTTGATGGTTTGTAAGCAGATTATTGGTATCAAACCTTGATGTGCAATCATGCAAACGCGACACGAAAACAGTCGGCGTGCTCTGCGGTGCTCTCGTGAATTCTTCATCCTCTTAGCCGCCAGCAACGAGGCACGGGATGATGATGATGATGATGATGATGATGGTGGTGGGATTTGGGGAAGGTGCTGCGTGGGCGGCGTACCCTGGCTGAGATGATGCTGACAGACTCAACGCAATAAAGGGGAACGCTCCCTTTTTGTTTTTCCAGTGTCTTGCTTTTTGAAGCTCGCTACTTGACATGTTCTTTGAGATCTTCGTTGACATGCTTCTTGATGTTTTTGTTTTTGTTTTGTTTTTTTACTTGGCTCTTGAGGTGTTGACTGGTTTTTGACTTATTTTTTTTAAATTGTTTGTGGCCTACTTTTGACTGTTTTTCTTATTTCTTTGCCTTGTTTCTTGACACAGTTCTTCATGGGGAGTTGACTTTGTTGACTGGTACCTGAGCTACAGAAGTTTCTGACTTTTTTTTTTTTTTTTTTATGTACTCGATTTCTTACTTTGTTTTTAATGCGGTACTTAGACTTGTGGTTCTTGACTGTTTTTGCTTTCTTTTTTTGCACAGTTTTTTATTTATGACTGGTTTTACTTAATTTTGACTCTTTTTTAAATGTAGTCTTAAACTTGTATTTGGCATTTCTTCTTTTTGGTTACTGTTTAAACTGGTTTTACGTACGTTTTCACTTAGTTTGTGACATGATTCTTGCCTGCGTTTTGAATAGTTTCTTCACAGGTTGTTGACTTGGATTATGTCATTTTTTGAACTTGTTTTTGGACTTTTTTCTTCTTCTTTTTTTTTTTTTTTGCTTGGCTCTTGGCTTGATTTTTTGAACCCACAAAAAAACGGCATGTTTGTTGAGCCATAAACGTCGCGTCGTCAAAGAAAGCTAGCCATTTTCAACACTTTTGATTGAGTCATAATTTGTCAAAATAAAATAAAAATAAACGCACACATTGGGGACTGACCGATAGTATAGATTTGAGAAAAATATGAAACGGACCAAATTTGGACATGGGAGGGGTCGGCCTGGCGGCAGCGGATTGTGTATTTTGATTCTGAGTGGATGATTCCCGCTTCATCTTCCACAATTCTGACATTTGCCACCTCGCTCTCCTGCCAGCAGAGAGTTAAATTTCCTCGCGCCACCCAACACAAATTGTTGGTCCATGATGCCAGCCCCCCCAAAATCCACCCCCCACCCCCAACTTCGCTTCCTCGCTCCCCAGCCAATCGGAGCACTTCACAGGGGGAGGGGCTTCCCACGCGTGGATTTGTGCGTGGATTTGTGTGTGTTTGTGTGAAGGGAAAAGTAAGAGAGCGGTCTGGAAGGGAAGGAAGTTGTGGGCGAGCGAGCGAGCGAGCGAACAGGCTGGGATGCATGCTCATACTTACTCTGTTGCACTGATTCCACTAGAAACCGCCAAAAATGATGAACTTCATACAACTCACTGTAGGTATCACGTGCCCTGTGTGTGTTTGTGTTTGTGTGTGTGTGAGAGAGAGAGTGAGAGAGCTCATGACAGTTGATGTGTTTACTGTACTGCCTATTATGAAGTCATCTGTTTTTCGGCCTCTGGACAGCAAAACAGGAAGTGGGAAGCAGGAAGTCCTTGGATTCCATTTCCTGTTGCCAGAGAGTGTGTGTTTGTGTGTGTGTGTGTGTGTGTGGCGCGCACACAAGCTGTGTGGATCATGGCAAATGTTCCACGAAATGTCTTAATTCTCTGATGGTGCGTTTGTGAAAACTGGGATTTAGGACATTTGGGACAAGTAAAAGCACGCAAAATCGGGTCAAATGGCTATACCTCAACTTCACACAACAGTAGCAGGACCCACCAAAAGGATTTGGACTTTTGTTTTTACTAGTAACTTTCTGTGTGGCATTTTACAGATTTCCCAGAGGTGTTGAATGCACCATAATCTTATTACAACCTCCGTTTTTGTGGAGGCAAAAGTATTACAGGTACATTTTGGTCAGCTGACGACTTGACACACTTCTCATCTGTAGATTATCACGGCTAGTTTAGCATAGCATAGCATAGCATAGCATTTAGTTTTGTGTGTTTCCAGCCTGAGGAAATAGTTTTGATGTTTTGAAACTTCTCCCTCTCACCAAACTTATTTTAGCATCCTGATCTCGCTGCTAATGCACTCAACTAAATTTAGACCAACGAAATTGCACGGTGATGATGTGTGTGTGTGTGTGTGTATACAGACTTCGGTTTTCGACCGATTCTTGATGTGGTTCTTGATTTGGTGTTGGTGGTTTTGGCTTGATTTTTGACTGTTTTCAACTTGGTTCTTGACGCGATTCTTTAGCTGGTACTAGACTGGTTTATGACTCGGATTTTGACTGTTCTTGACTGACTTTTGACTTGTTTCTTGACTTGGATTTCGACTCCATTGACAAGGATTTCAACATTATTTTTTGCCAGTTTCTGAACGTGTTTTTTTTTTTTGCAGTGGTTTATTCTGTTCAAAAGAACCGGTGATCACTCATATGAACAAAGCACATTGAGATTGGTTGCCAACATAAGCCTTTCGTCACTCCTTTTCGGCGTGCTTGTGTGTCAAGTCACAGCAGGCGGCCATTAAATCCGGCAGTGACAGATGTGCACACATTTCGGATTAGATGCTGTGCCTAATAAAGTGGCCTCTTTCCCTGGTGTCTGTCGGGTTGTCCGCAGTGCTTGACTCGTTTTGCTACGGCAGAATTGTTGCCGGCCTTCTCTGCTAGGCCAAATGAGCAAAGACGTACACGACCTCCCCATAATTGACTCGCTAGCGCCCCGACAGGAAAGTGGGGACATAATTTTATTTAATTGTTTTGACTTGCGACACGGTGCGTGACTGGTTAGCACATCTGCCTCAAAGTTCCGAGGACCAGGGTTCGAATCCCGGCTCCGGCTGTGTGGAGTTTGCACGTTCTCCCTGTACCTGCGTGGCTTTTCTCCGGGCACTCCGGTTTCCTCCCACATCCCAAAAACATGCGCGGTAGGTTGATTGAAGACTAAATTGCCCGTAGGTGTGGATGTGTGCACGGATGGTTGTTTGTTTGTATGTGCCCTGCGATTGGCTGGCAACCAGTTTAGGGTGTACCGCGCCTCACGCCCAAATATAGTTGGGATGGGCTGCAGCACGCCCGTGACCCTCTTGAAGATGAAGCAGTACCGAAAATGGATGCCTGCATGGTTTTTGACTTATTTTACGTGTTCCTTTTCATGTTCATTCTCAATGACTGCGAAGAAGTGTGTCACTTTGTTTCCCTTTTTCTTGGCTTGCCTCCTGATCTCTTTGCTGCCATATTAATCCCCCAACAACAATGAAGACTTTTTATCCCTAATCAAGGAATTAGTCCGTTTTCTTCCCGGCGCAGCTCGAACTTTCCCTTTTTTTTGTCGCAGGATTTGAAGCGTGGCGGCCCTGAGCGCCCGTGAGCGTCGGGCCATGGAAAAACGGGAGTCGGGCCGGACCGCCGGTCCGGTGGTGCGTCAGATCGACAAGCAGTTTTTGGTGTGCAGCATCTGTCTGGACCACTACCGCAACCCCAAAGTGCTGCCCTGTCTGCACACCTTCTGCGAAAGGTAACACCCCCTCATTTGCATAATATTTAATAAGCAAGACCTAATGTGGTTGCATTTATGCTTGTATTTCCTTGGTTTTTGACTGGTTTATGTTTGTAGTTAATTGGCTTTGGACACGGTACTGAAATCGATTTTTGACGTGGTTCCTTACAGGTTTTTGACTTGTTTATCGACTCTGTACCTGACGTGGTTCTTGACTTAATTTTGTACTGTTCCTTGTCTGTTTCTAACTTTGTTGCCATACTGCGCCCACAGGCAAAGACCAAGGGCTCTATTTTCGTGGACGGTGCAAATGGTGGCGTGTCGGTGCAGCGAGGATGTGCCCTCAGAGGAAGGACTGTGTAAACTTACGCCGACTGGGACCGCGCCACGTGTTTCCCTCCATGAATATTTGGGCGTGTGTAAAGTGAATGGGCGGCATTAAAGTGGCATTAATCCTCCCTTTGAGCGTTGAGGCCGTGGGATTTTGTCGTCCTGCTGAGGTGAACACATTTTTGTCTGGATGCCGCACAACCGTTGGACATGTTGGATGTTGGGATGATTCGATGCTAACTGTGAGCTGTCAAACAAATGAGGAAAAGGGACACTGCAGTACAGTTTTATAACAGATTTAAAAAAACAAAAAACAAAAAAAAACCATTTTATTTGTTTTTTTTTGGGGCTATTTTTAAATTCGTACTTGAACCATGTCATGATTTGTGACTTGGGTTTTGACTTGTTTTTTAAATTGGTACTTGACATGGTTGTTTACTAGGTTGATTTTGTTTGATGTGTTTTTTGACTGGTTGCTGTCTGTTTTTGACGAGGTTCTTTGACTGGTTTTGAAGTTGTTCTTTGACGTGGTTCTTGACATAGTTTTTGACTTAGTTTGAATTGTTTTTGACTGTTTGACTCTTTGCTTTCAACCGCCACCACACGATCACAAAAACTCAAATTCCTCACAATGTGCCCCCCCACCCACCCGCCACATCCACATCTTAATCAAACAAAATGGCGTCAACTTTCAGCGTGTGCGCAAGAAGACACTAAAGCACGACGCTAACCTCGGCATTCTCACGGCATTAGCCACCTGTTGAGCGTCCCCCACCATCATTCCCGGACCCCAACACATTAGCCTGAAGCGTGTGTGCGTGTGTGTTATTACCTCCACCGAGGAGGTTATGTTTACATTGGCATGGCTTTGTTTTTTACATTCTGGATTCATTTTCTTTCTTTGATGTTTTCTTTAGTAATGAATCGAGACCTGATCCGGATTGTGCATTTGCCTGGAGTGTAAATTGAACACGAATATCGTATTTCCTGTTGTATGCATTCAGCTGTCTTTGAGGCCACAATGGGGCCACAGAAAGTGTGGTGAAACAGTTATCATACTCGCGTGCTTTTACTTTGAAGGCCTGACTTTTGACAGGATGTTACACCGACCTTGCCCCAACAGGCCTGAGTGTTGCTGAGCAGACCGGTAGTCTTGTGATTGCCTTGAGTTGTTAATAAAAGTAAAACTTCAATAAAGGTAAAAGTAATGTTAGATGTTCATCCAAGCACTTCATTAGTCATTTGTTTTTATTTCACACTTTTTTCTGTATGCTAAAGCTATAGCTATTCCCTATACAATGTATTTTTCGTTCATATAGCTGGGTGTCTGGAACAGATTAATTGGATTTACATGTATTCCTCTGGGTAGTATTGCTTTGGTTTTCGTACGATTCGGTTTTAATCAGACTTTCTGGAACGGATAAATCACGAAAACCGTGGTTCTACTGTATTCATGTTCAGATGCGCCCAAGTACACAGTTTAGTCCCCCCTTCCTCCCGGTCTCCAATGAAATACGACCATACGCAACAATACTCAGCAAGCTCCCTGTCTCATTGTCCGTCTATCTGTCCGTCCGTCCAGCTGCCTGCAGAACTATATTCCACCCGAGTCTCTGACGCTGTCGTGTCCTGTATGTCGGCAGACGTCCATCCTGCCGGAGAAAGGCGTGTGCGCTCTGCAGAACAACTTCTTCATCACCAACCTGATGGAGGTTTGACACCGGATGTGTTATCAATCATGTGTTGTCCTTTAACAGCGAGAGCTCCCACAGGGCATATTTTGGGGGGCTGATGTAAGGTCGGGGGAATGTCAGTTTATCTCCTGGAATAGCTCAGGACCCCTCAGTTGACTTAACAAGAGCCAAAACATCAACTGATGAAATTTCAACCTGCACCAGGCAGGCTGGGTGCAATAGCGCCTCCTTCTGGGGCTTTTTCACTATTCAAACTTGCAAGCGGAAATAGTGAAGTCGAAGCAAATTAAACAATTGAATATTATTGTAGTGGTGCAGAAGTACATTGCGTTATACTGAGAGTTTTTGACTCGCTCATGAAAAGAGCTGAATAAGAAATTTCATTTCATTAAAAAAAAATGTTTGCATTTCATTAATTAGTGTATTGTAATTTATTGTAATTTTCATCTAATTCTACTTTTGTGTTTTTAACCTAAGCAGTGGCAGATCCTATGCAACCCTTGTCATCTAGCTAATAAAAACATTTTTACATTTAATTTTTTAAAATTGTTTAATTGTATTGTACTGTATCTGTTTTTTTTCCATGGTCGAATTGTTGATGCAATTATTTTAATGTTTTTTTTTTTATCATTGTAAAATATTTAAATTGTTTTTGAACACTATTGATTTAGTCATTTTTTATTTCTTACGAACTTCTTGTACTGTTATTTTTTTATAATTTTATATATATATATATATATATATATATATATATAATTCTTGCAGTTATGTTGTTCCACAACATCTATAGCTGTTTTATGAATTTGTTTTGACTTTTATTTCAAAATATATTGTATTTTTGTATATTTTTTAAATTTTTTAAATCAAATTATTGTAGTACATTTAAATACAATGTTTATTCCTAACTATATAATATATATTAATTTTACTATCTATACTGTCTAAAGTTCGAGACTGTTGGCTTTTGACAGGGTGTCATGGAGCCCAAGTCAATGGGGAGATTTACAGACACCATAACTTCAGTTTTTTTGTCATTAGATTCAAAAAGTTCAGTGCCATCTAGGCTTTAATGTCCTCCAGACAGAGCAAAAGTGACCTTTAGGAAAATGTATCCTTTTTATTTAGTGGGACATAAATCTGGCTGTCATCCGCATAGCGATGAAAATAAATCACTTGCCTTGTCAGGATGGAACCCAGGGGCAGCAAATACAGACAAAAACAGCAGGGGCCCTAAAATTGACCCCAGTGGAACCCCATAAGACAGTGGAGCCGAGTGAGACTCAGAGCCACCAAGGCTAACCCACACAGACCTGCGTGCCCGATAGGATCTAAACCACTCAGGAGCGCTACCACTAATGCCCACCAGGTTCTGCAAACGAGCTAATAGAATACTGTGGTCTAACGTTTCAAACGCTGGAATCAGGTACAGCAGAACAAGAAACACAAAGTCCCCAGAGTCATTAACCAGGAGGATGTCATTAAAAACTCTTAATAGGTCTGAGTCATAAGGGGAGCCTGATGGCTTAATCTGGCCTACTCCAACTTCTAAAAACCTCAGTACTTACTAATCAGGCAAGGTAAATTGTTTTCTTGTTGCCCCAAAAAGTGAAAGTAAAGTTAAACAATCTATTTGTGCGCAGGTCCTGCAACGAGAGTCCGAGTGTTCGAGACCTGAGGCCTGCAGCGTCCTGGAGTCGGTTAGCGCCGCGGTGGTGGGGAAACCGCTCAGCTGCCCCAACCATGAGGGGAAGGTTCGTCGGGACCACAAATCAGTTCACTGGGAACTAACGTGAATTACCTGAATCCACCTATTCATATATTCATATCAATCAATATTAGACAAAATTACAATATTATGAATTGAAAAAGTCTAAATATTGTGAGGCTCATGTATGCTAGAAGCATGGTGTTGCTTGGTGTTGATGCTTTATGATCCTCTGCATATTAAGTATTTTGCTGCCATCTTGTGGCATCTATAAACCATCACGAACCCCAGAATAACGAGGCTTCTCTATAGGGAATAAATTAATACGATTTCATGAAACAAATATTACAATTTAGGTTGGAATTGTTGGTCAGTGCTTCTGCTTCATCCAGCGCCCCAATGACACTTTGTCCCCCCCCCCTGCAGGTCATGGAGTTCTACTGCGAGTCGTGCGAGACTGCCATGTGTCTGGAGTGCACGGAATGCGAGCACCGCGAACACGTCACCGTCCCGCTGCGCGACGTCGTGGAGCAGCACAAGGCGGGACTCAAGAGCCAGCTGGACGCCATCCGCAGCAGGTGACTGGCATCGGCTCGTCAGCCTCAAGCTGTTTATTTGTCACTTGCAGTTGAAGTTGACTGTAAAACTGACACGTAAAACAAAAGAGAAGGAAACATTTCGTGTTTAAACCCCAACATGTTTAACTAAACCATATCATGTCTGCCAACGTATAATGTGAAACGCCATAGATGGGCGAATGGAAATTAGCATACAGCCCGTTCCAATAAATCAATTTGCTTGTTGCAACTCTCTCAAAGTAAACTTACATTTCTGTCTTTTTTCAACAATCTGATTTTACAACTTTTAACTAATTTATAAATGTGTACTGGCCAATCTTAGGCAACTTTATTTTTTTCTGCCCTTGTTTGTGCCTTGACTGTGCCGAGATTTTAACCACTCGCCCACAGTCATGTCTGATAAATATATATATATATATATATATATATATATATATATATATATATTTTTTTTTCATTTAACTTTTATTTAGCCACCAAAACCTCATTGAGATTAAAAATCTATTTTACAAAAGAGTCCTGATCAGGAAAGGCAACAAATCTATAAACCAGGTTGGACAGGACTGCATTTAATTTCGTGGGGACACAAATGGCTCCGGTATATAGTATGTTACAGTAATTATTATTATTTAAACAACTGTTATATTGGCACATGGAGCAGCAACATATACAAACAGAGCATACAAAACTGACCCCTAAAAAAGCTTTTGTAACTGCCTATAGATTCCACAAAGCACTACTTTTGTCTAAATGAAACTCCTCAACTCACTTCAACAAATGGCACAAGATGGCGGCAAAGTAATACTTTTATTCTTGAAAAATATCCACGAATAGGTCAATTTGTGAATGCTGAGCTGCGAACATGCAGGGTTTCACTGTATGGAAATTGGAAACTGGCACCGCACCAGGTGACAAAATCCCTGCGGCGCCCTCCCGCAGGTTGCCCCAGCTCACGGCGGCCATCGAGCTGGTGAGCGAGATCTCCCGCCAGCTGACCGAGCGCAAGAACGGAGCGGTGGCGGAGATAACCGGCACTTTCCAGGAGCTGGAGCGAGCCTTAGAGCGGCGCAAGACGACGTTGGTGGCCGACCTGGAGAACATCTGCGGCGCCAAGCAGAAGGTCCTCGAGGCCCAGCTGGCGGCTCTCCTCCAAGGCAGGGATCACATCCAGAGCAGCTGCAGTTTCACCGAGCAAGCGCTGAACCACGGCAGCGCCACGGAGGTCAGCGACACCGCCACACGTTTTTTGGGAATGTCAAAGCATGTGCTATTAATACAGACCATTTGAGAAAAATGCTTAATTAGGAAGGGTTCTTCCCTGTTTTCTTGTTGTGATTGTACAGCATTGTGGGCATCCATGTGCTGGCATCCTTGTTACTTTGGTTTTCGTGCCGTTCACAAACTTTGCCCCTACTAGCTTAGCGTCGCCTTAAACTGCGTGCCTACAGTTTATATAGGCGTCTCGTGTTTGCCTATTGTTCATATGTAGGACAGCGATATATCAACAAGCGGGAAAGGCGTCCATGCTATTTTGTGGTTGTCCGCTAAGCAACCACTTTCAAATACGGGCAGGCTTGCACCGCAGTAACTGCGTTCAGGATCATTCACTCATTTCGTCCTCCAAAATCCTGACATAGTGATATTCTAGTGGACTTTTTTAGAATAACGAAGACTAGGTTCCAAAAAAAGATGTTGGATTTGTGGGTTGTGTTCAGGTTCTGCTTGTCCAGAAGCAAATGAGTGAGCGCGTGACGGCGGTGGCGAGACACGACTTCCCAGAGAGACCGCATCAGAACGCACACCTGGACTGTCAGGTACACTCTTAGCGCGGTTTTTGTGACAGTGATCTCGACCTAACTTGAATTTCTTGGTATTCAGGTGGAGACTGAAGGTCTGCGCCGGTCCATCCAGAATCTCGGCGTTCTGCTGACCACGTCGGCGGTGGCTCACACCTCGGTGGCCACGGGCGAGGGTCTACGCCACGCCACCACCGGCCAGCGCCACAGCATCACCGTCACCACCAAAGACAAAGTAATAATATTGATTTTTGATCATTCATACCAATACTATAAAGCCATTGAACCAGTGCGAGAGGGACGTACGCAGGCTTGAAGTCGAAATCTTGTGAGACGCTAATACTATTCATGTGAAGGTGGTTTGTTTCTGTTAAATCATTTAACTACTGAATACAGTTGTTTATGAAACATGGGTTCGCGATCGTGTACATTCTAGAAGCATGGTGTTGATGCTTTATGATCCTCTCCGTTTTAAGTGCTTTGCCACCATCTTGTCCCCAAACAAATAAAGAAATCACATTTTTTTCCCCCCCAGGACGGCAAACTAGTGAGGACGGGTAACGCGGTTTTGAAAGCGGAGATCACGTCGGTGGGGGACCGCAGCCGCGCCGCCGAAACGGAAGTGACGGATAACAAGAACGGCACGTACGAGGTGGGCTACGCGCTGCGCGGCGAGGGCGAGTACGCGTTGGCGCTGAGCCTGTATGGGCAGCCGGTGGGCGGCAGCCCCTTCCGCCTGCGCGCCGTCAAGCCCCGCGACGTGACGCCCTCGCCCGACGACGTCAAACGCCGCGTCAAGTCGCCCGGTGGCGCCGCCGGCCACGTCCGGCAGAAGGCGCTCAGGCGGCCCTCCAGCATGTACGGCACTGTTAAGAAGAAGGAGAACCCCATCGAGGACGAGCTCATCTACAGAGTCGGTGAGCCGAGGATCGACATGGCGCGCTTTTGCGCATGTCTTCATGCGGGTCAAAATCTCTCGCCATGTGTTGTCATGCGTTTTCTTCAAGACAACGAATGGTCGTCATTTTACAAGAATGAAGTCTTCATTTTACGATTTACAAGGAGGTGGTCTTAAGTTTTTTGTTCAAAAGTTACACATTTACAAGATGAATAGTCATAATGTTAAGTGACAAAAACTCATTTTACATGACAAATAAAGTCTTAATATTACACTTCAAAGTTTTTTTTTAATTTTTTGTATATACAATAGTTGTTTCACTTTTCCAATAATCGTGTGTCATGTATTGTGATGTGTCATGATCTTACGTGTTCTCGCGTGTCATACACACCGTTTTTTTCCCTGGCATTTTTCCAGGATCCCGAGGGCGCGAGCGAGGCGAGTTCACCAACGTCCAGGGCATCTCGGCGTCCGGTGACGGCCGAGTGGTGGTGGCGGACAGCAACAATCAATGCATCCAGGTCGGTGTCAAGCACTTTTGTCCCCCCCCCCTCATCCTCGTCACGCTCATGATGAGAAGCGTTCCGCTCAGATCTTCTCCAACGACGGCCAGTTCAAGATGCGCTTCGGCGTCCGCGGCCGCTCGCCGGGCCAGCTGCAGCGCCCCACCGGCGTCGGCGTGGATTCCAACGGCGACATCGTGGTGGCCGATTACGACAACCGCTGGGTCAGCATCTTCTCCCCGGACGGCAAGTTCAAGGTGAGGCCTGTGACGTCTCCGGGATATGGTGGCACGTGCTAACACACGTTGACACATGGTAACGCATGACGACACGCCGTCCTGCGTCACCCTTTGTTACTTTGTGCCAATGTTTCAAGAAAAAGGGCGCAATCTTCTGAGAAACCCCAATTGCGTGCAAATGTGCTTGTTGTTGTTGGGGCAGAACAAGATCGGGTCGGGCCGCCTGATGGGTCCGAAGGGCGTGGCCGTGGACAAGAACGGCCACATCATCGCGGTGGACAACAAGGCGTGCTGCGTCTTCATCTTCCAGGCCAACGGGAAGCTCGTCACCAAGTTCGGGGGACGCGGCGTTTCCGACAGGCAATTTGCAGGTCCACCGCACGCTCGCTAAGCGCACCTGAAATCGTTACGGGATAAGACACGACATTAGGGACAACACCTGCGCTCCGGGAATGACCTCTATGCAAGAGAGGGGTCAATCATTTGTGACCGGTTTTATAAAGTAATTTCATTGACCTAGAGCCATTTTCAAGATTACAAGATTATAATATGTTCCCAAATGTCTTTATATTGTAGAGTAATATTGCAAATGACGTTTTAAAAATAAAGTCATAATTTCACGTAGAAATATTGTCATTTAACAAGAATATAGTCAGAATTGTATGTACAAAAATAATAATTAAAATTTAAAAAAAATATATGTAAATTTACAAAAATAGTCCGAATTTTAAGGTTAACAGTTTCAATTATACAACAATAAAGTCAGAATGTAATGTTAAAATTTTAATTTTACAGAATTAAAGTCAGAATTTTATGGGGGAAATTTTTTTAAGGAATAAAGTCAGTTTTATGTCATTTAAAATATTTCTTTTACCGGAATGAAGTCAATTTTGTGTAAAAAAAACCAAAAAAAAACAAACAAAAAAAAAAGGTTTAGTTTTACTGGAATAAAGTCATAATTTTCATGTAATGAAGTTTTAACTTTACAAGAATAAAGTCATAATTATATTTTAAAAAAGAAGGAATATGATAAGGAAAACTTGAAATGATATTTATAACAATCACACATTTTGAAGAAACTAAGCAGCAGTGGAAAAATCTTAGTCAAAAAGAAAGTTTGCAATTTCATGAGGAAAAAAAATCACGTGTAAAAAAATAGTTCAAGAAAATGAAAACGTTTCAATCTTATAAAAAAATCATTTTGATTTTAGAAAGTTGTCATTTTCAAGAAAAAGGCGGAATATTCTGAGGAAAAAAAGTCAAATATTACAGAAAATGGTTTTACAAGAATGAAATCAGAAGACCCTGAAAAAAGTCTTTATTTTTTCCAGACATTAACAAACATCAGAACGTGAGGAAAAAATGCTCCTCTTGTGTGGAAAAGAGTTTTCCCAATTTCCCAAGAAAAAAGCCATATTTTGGGGGGGGGGGGGGGGGGGAAGTGATAATATAATCATGTGGCACATCGTGTTGTCGTATGTTCTGGTTTCTTATGTTGTTGTTTTCTTGTGTCTTTGTGTTGTTGCGCTTTTGTGCGTCTGTTTGTTCTCCACTCAGACAAACTTCTCCCAAACGTAACTAAGTCAGGCTCAGTGTTCAGTAAGTACTTTTCAGCCGCGTGCGTGTGGAGTGGACTTGTTGTCTTACGCCGCTTGTCGTGCTGATGACCACTTCCTCCTCCTCGTTAACCCTCCCCGTCATCACTTCCTGTTCCCTGTGATGATCACTGTGTCGTGCTCCAAACTAACCACTAGAGGGGGTCAGTGATCCCCACGGTAGCGCATGACGAGTCCAACAAGTTCCCACCAAGCGCTTTTTGTGCTCAGGCCGCGTCTAATATAAAAGCAGTGCATCGGTGCCCTCTCGTGGCATCTTGGTACCAAGGAACTATGTTGAGGTCAGTGGAGAAGCTTCTATTAGAGGGGCGAAAGTGCTGGTTCATAGTAAAGTAGTGCTTTGCCGCCATCTTGTGGCACCTATAGGCAATTATAAACCTTTAAGTTGAAATCCAAAAGTTGGAATTTTAAAAGAATAATGATAATATATAGAAGTTTGCGAAAATTGCTTATCGTGAATATGTTATAACTTACGAGAATTAATGATGTTCTATTTGTCGTTTTACAGGCGAAAAATCATTTTCATAAACAGTCGCATCTTGTACGAGATAAACGGAATCAGAAATGACTCTGATTGAAATATTCCAAGGAAATAGTTAGAATTTTCCGTGGAATTTTTATTTTTATTTTTATGAGCATAAAGTTGAATTCTTGTGAGAAAAAAAGTTGGAATCAACTAAGTTAAAAAATTCTACAAGAATTGAATATGCAGCAAAAAATGTTGTCATTTTATATGACAAAATTAATTTTCACGTCAGCAATCATTCAAAATCTTAAGTCGGAATTTTCGGAAAATAATGTTAAAATGTTACAAGAAAATTAGAAGAAATTTTGAAAAAAAAATAGCTTCAATTTCGCTGGAACGAAGTCGTAGTATTACGGGGGGGGGGGGGTGATAATTATTTTACTTGATTGAAATTGAAAATTTTCACGGAAAACTTTCACGACTCATTATTTTCCCGAAGTGAAGCGAAGCAAAGCATCGCGCTTGGTGGCAAGTGGACTCGAGTGACGTCGCTCTAAGCCAATCAGAACAGCCCGCGAAAGCTTTAGCTTGAACTCGTTTGTCTGCTTGTCTTCCTGAATCGAACAGGTCCTCACTTCGTGGCCGTCAACAACAAGAACGAAATCGTCGTCACCGACTTCCACAACCACTCGGTCAAGGTACGACTCGTCTCTGTAACGACGACGCCCCCCGGCCGCGCCGACCTTTTTCCCCGACTCGCTCTACTTCCCGTTGTCAGGTTTACAGCGCCGACGGCGAGTTCCTGTTCAAGTTCGGCTCTCACGGCGAAGGCAACGGTCAATTTAACGCGCCCACCGGCGTCGCCGTCGACGCCAACGGCAACATCATCGTCGCCGACTGGGGGAACAGCAGGATACAGGTGACCGCAAAAGCGGCGATCTATATTGTCATCTGGCCGAGAAAAAGTCACAATATGACCAGAAAAAAAAGGCCGAATCAATTGACAATAAACTTTAGTTTAGCTGGAGTAATATGAAAATAAGTTGTAATTGAATGTGAGAAAAGTGGGAATCAAAAAAAACCCACAAAAGTTGTAATTTGACCGGAAAAGTTGCAATAATATGACACAAATAAATGTTACGGATGTGGAGAAAAAGTTTGGATAAAATGAGAGCAAAGTTGTAATTTTACTTTTAAAAAATGGGAATAAAATGATAAATTGTAATTTACCGGAAAAGTCAGAAGTTCACATAAAAAGTGCTAATATTATATGAAAAAAGTCATAATAATAAGAGGGAAAATGTTAATTTTACATTTAAGAGTCGTAGTAATATGAGGAAATAATAATTTTACGTTTAAAAAAAAATCATGATAGAAAATGTTTATTTTTACTTCTTAAAACATTGTAATTATCTGTATAAATAAAAAAAACTACATGACAAAATATTTTTATTTTATGTTTTAAAAAGTCATAATAATAACAACAATAAGTATTTTTATGTGACAAAGTCATCGTAATAATAAGAGGAAAAAATTATTTGACGGAGAAATATTTCAAATTAAAAAAATATTTTATATAAAAATAGTTATTACATGCAAAACACTTATTTTTTGGTGAATAATAATAATATGAGGGGAACTGAAATTTTTTTGGGTGTGAAAACATCATAATAATAGGAGGAAGAAAATTGACATTGAAAAAGTCAATTAATATGAGGAGAGATTGTAATTTTATGAGAAAAAAAATTTTAATGAAGAAAATTGTTTCGAAAAAGTAATGAGAAAACACATTTTAAGTGAAAAGTCATATTATGAGGGAAATAAAAAAAAAAATTGTGTTAGAAAGCCAAAATGTAAAAACATTTTTACAAAGTCAAAATAAAAATAAATTGCTTAAATTGCATCCATTCATTATCTGAGCCACAAGGGTCGCGGGCGTGCTGGAGCCTTTCCCAGCTGTCATCGGGCAGGAGGCGGGGTACACCCTGAACTGGTCGCCAGCCAATCGCAGGGCACATACAAACAAACAACCATTCGCACTCACATTCACACCTACGGGCAATTTAGAGTTGTCAATCAACCTAGCATGCATGTTTTTGGGATGTGGGAGGAAACCGGAGTCCCCGGAGAAAACCCAAACTGGCACAGAGAGAACATGCAAACTCCACACAGGCGGGGCCGGGGATTGAACACCGGGCCTCAGAACTGTGAGGCAGACGCTCTAACCAGGTCGCCCACCGTGGCGCTTGCTTGTTTCAAAGAAAATCCATAAAATCACAATATGAGGGGAAAATGTCATTTATGTGTAAAAAAAAGTCAAACAAAAAATAAATTTACTTTGAACAAAGTTATAATATGAGCTATAAAAAAAAAAAAAAAAAAAAAAAAGAATTGCGATAAAAAAGTCGAAATATTAAAACAATAATTTTACGTGAAAAAATACAAATTTGACCCAAAAATTAAAAAGCAGGGGGGAAATATTTTTGGGTGAAGAAAATTATATCAGGGGGAAATTTAAATGTAAATTAAATTTAAAATAAGAATTAGAAGAAGAATTTACGTGAAAAAAAATGGTAATATGAGAAAAAGTTCTAGTCCAACCCAAACTGGAACTGTGGTGCTAACTGTGTTGTTGTCGTCGTCGTCGTCGTCGGTGTCAGGTTTTCGACAGCACGGGCTCGTTCCTGTCGTACATCAACACGTCGGCCGACCCGCTGTACGGCCCCCAAGGCCTCGCCCTCACCTCGGACGGACACGTGGCCGTGGCGGACTCGGGAAACCACTGCTTCAAGGTCTACAGATACTTGCAGTAGTACCCGTCGCTCCCGAAGCTAGCCGACGAAACAAGCCACTGGGAATCCCCGCAACGGACTTTTGTGGTTTTTGTTGTTGTCTTTTGGTAGCTAGATCCGTACAAAACGTCCTCTCGTTTCCGAACACAATGAAACATTTCCAGCTGCACGCTCAACCCTTGACGCAACATCACGTGAGAACGTTGTCGTTTTACAAAGTCTGAATTTTACATCAGTGAAGTTTTCTTGAAATTCCAGAAAATTCGATGAACATCTGTTGTCCCGCGAAATTATTAACGTAATGCGTAAATGATCTTTAGCAGGAACGATTGTTCAATTTTATGAGAATTTCTTTTTACATTACGAGAAAGAAAGTTGTCATATTACGTAGAGGAAAAGGAAGAGTATCAATTGCAATATTCTGAAAAATCATTTGTGAAAAGATTTTGTAACATTTAAGGAAAAAGTTGCAATAACAGTGCAAATTATAATTATTAATTACTAAATACGTGTAAATTAAGGTTGCAAGAGATGTTTACATGAAAATGTGTAATACTTTCCAGCAAAGAATTATGGTGTTTTTGGGGGCGAAAAAAAAAATATTTTTCTTTTTTTTTTTACCTCATAAGGATAAATCTAATATTTCACGTCGAAAACTTTTTATGGGAAAACAGTATAAACATTTTGAAAAAAAAAAAAAACAATTTACAAAGACGAGATCTGAAAAAAATCGGAATTTTACCAGTCTGACTCTTCCTAAAAAAATAGAATGTTGAGACAAAAAAAAAATCGGAATTTTGTAAAATAAGTTATTTTTACAGAGTTAAGTCAGAATATTTTACGACGATAGTTTTGGGCAAAAATTATTGCATAACGAACATGCAAAAAAAAAAAAAGATGCACAAAAAATGCAGGATTAACGAAGTAGTAATGTCATAAGAAAAAAATAAGATTCGGAATATTACGTGGTAAAATTGTACTGACAAAAAATGTTACGTGGCTATTTTAAGGGAAAAGTCTAAATTATACGTTTTTATTGTCCAATGCTAACTCGTTCTTTTTTTCCGTTATCCAAAGCACAAACTGAAGAAGAAATCCCCTCTCTAATTGTACATAACTAATTGAAGCTAAATGAGCCCAACTTTAGTGTTTGTAGCGGACTCCCAATAGGAATATTTTTATAATTCTGCCGAAACATCAAAACCAAACTCCTGCCAAAACATTTATTGTACCAGCACTGTATATCATGTAAGAAGAGTAATATATAGAAATGTATATGTGTATATTTGTTTTTGTGTGTGTGTGTGTGTTTCTGTGTGAATGAAACAGCAGCTGACACCAAACATGACAAATAAAGTTTCATTGTAAATAAAAACATTTACAAAAAGTGTCGTGGTCGTAAAAACGAATCAAACGAGCACTTTTTTTCCCCCCTTTTTAATTTTTTTAAATCCCGTTTAGACGGTAACTCTAACATACAATAAAGAGATCATCCTTATATACATTACATATTGAACTTTATATGGCACTGATGAATCCTGAAAAAAAAATACTTGAAATGAAATAAAACAGAATTTGCAAAAAAAAAAAAAAAAAAACATTTTACAGCCCCTTAAATCAGTTTGATCAATTTTGGTAGCGGTTTGGAGACGAAAAGAGAACAAAAAAGTTTGACGACTGCAAAACGTGACACCCTTAAATCTCTTTTGAAACCCTAATTTCAAATCGTAACCCTATTTTGGAACCCTACCTTGAAACCCTAACCCTGTTTTGGAACCCTAATTTGAGACCCTAAGCCTGTTTTGAAACCCTACTTTGAAACTCTTAACCCGGTTTTGAAAACCTGACCCTCTCTTAAACCACTAAACCTATTTTGAAACCTTGTTCGAACACCATGCGCTCTTTCACATTTGTTTCTTTGAGATATCATTTTTTGTTATAGAAAAAAAAGAGCTGTTGTAACAGTCTTGGAAATATGAATATCCTTCCATACAATAGGACAACAATTCCATACTTCTCCAGACAGACCTGGAAATTTATGAAATAAAATTCCGCATTTTTCTATACTTGCGTAGGAATTAAAGGGATTAATAATAAAAAAATAAAACATTTGTAGCAGAAAATCCGGAAATAATAATTACATGATGATGCCTGTCGAGTTAGTTTGACATAAACAAAATTACAAAAATTGAAAACAAAAAGACCACCTGACAAAATAATAATAAAAAAAACCACCACCTGACAATGCTAGTTTAGGGGAGTAGATAATTAAAAAAGAAAAGTTGAAACCATGAAAAGTAAAACTTTAAACTTTTAATCAAAATGTTCACATTAAACTCCGTATGACATGACTGCTAATTTTGGGAGTGGGTGGGGGTACACACACAAAAACGCTTAAAACCACAAAAAGTAGAACAGATAACAGCGAATTAAAATGTTTACGTAAAAATGAGCAGCCCGTCGGGTCGGTTTCACAGGGAAAACATCGTGAGAAATTGGTCTTGAAACATTTTAAAAGGCAGCAAGAACATTGGATCGGCAAAAAACAATTTCATTTGGTCACCCGTCGCCGCGCTTGAATCGAGGATCTCGGCGTCAGTAGTAGTGGCAGATGCAAAGCCGGCTGCCCGGATCGTTTTTGCCGGGGCTGAAGAACGGGTACACGGGCTCCATGAAGCACGTGTCGAACACGTACAGGCGCTTCATGGTGACGGCGTCGTAGAAGCTGAGGCACCCGCGGTCGTAGTCCAGGTAGACGCCCACGCGCGGCGAGTTCCAGTAGTCGGCCACGGGCACGCGGCCGTCCTCGCCGTTGGCGTACAGGCGGTCCTGCAGGCACAGGCTCCAGTAGCCGGCCGAGGGCGCCAGGCTGACGAAGCCTTTGCGGTTGCTGCCCTCGGTGGTGACGCCCAGGTACCACACGCCCTTGTCGCGCACGTCCACCTCCCAGTAGTGCTGCCCGCCGCAGTACTGCGCCGTGGCCAGCACGCCGCAGAAGCGCGTGAAGCGCACGGGCAGGTCGGGCTCCTGGCTGCGGGTGCGCAGCTCCTCCACCTTCGTGTCGAAGTCCGAGATGTGCAGGTTGGGGTGCGCCGTGTCCGGGTCCAGCGTCAGGTTCTGGGGCACTGGAAGCACAGGACGGGACAGTTTTACAATCCGGTACTCTCCCCATCATCCCGTCGAGTCCATCCATTTTCTGAGCCGCTTCTCCTCACTCGAGTCGCGGGCGTGCTGGAGCCTATCCCAGCTGTCATCGGGCAGGAGGCGGTGCACACCCTGAACTGGTTGCCAGCTAATTGCAGGGCACATAGGAACAAACAACCATTCGCACTCACAGTCACACCTACGGGCAATTTAGAGTCTCCAATTCATGCATGTTTTTGGGATGTGGGAGGAAACCGGAGTGCCCGGAGAAAACCAGGCAGGCACGGGGTGAACATGCAAACGCCACACAGGCGGAGCCGGGGATTGAACCCGGGTCCTCAGAACTGTGAGGCTGACGCTCTAACCAGTCGGCCACCGTGCCAACTCCCGTCGAGTCATCGGCTGAAAATCGATTTTGCGTTACCAACAATAAAATGCATGCGAGATGGAGGTAGGACTTTTGTCCACTTGGGGTCGCCATCATTATGTTCTACTGTAGTATCTGTGACTGCTTCACTAGTCTGCTCTGCAAAAACTCAAAATCTTCCCAAGAATATTGTATTATTATTAGATTATTATGACTATATAGTTTACTTATTTTATTTCTTTATTTTAACAGTTGCGTGACTTGAGGCGTGGTGTAAAATGGAGGCGAAGCGACTCACTGGTGTGCAGCACGTGCATCATCTTCTTCCACATGATGAGCTGGAACGGGCCCGAGAAGTCCGTGAACTCGGTGGGACTGCTGACCGGCTCCACCTCGGCGAACGGCTTGCTGTGCACCGCCCTGACACGCGACACAACTTCAGCAATATTCATGACCGGACGTCTCATGGAAATCCGAAATTGCGGGAACGCTGAGAGGTGACGTCACCGAACAAACGCCACAAAACGGAGGACGGCAACATCGGTAGCAGAAGGAAATAACAGACTTACTCGTTGAAGGTCTCAACCAGGCTCTGATGGAAGACAGACAAAAAAAAAAAAAAAAAAAAGACCATTCGAAATACAGCGTGTTTGTGTTTGCATTGTAAAAGTATGACAATACATTTTTTTCTTCCACAAAAAATCCTTTTGTCGGTTTCAATCCGTTCAAACTTTGACAAGAATTTCATCATAACGAGGACAAAGAAACTAAGTTGACGAGAATGAAATCAAAATATTACATGAAAAAAGTTGGATTACGAGAATTTTACATGAAAAATCGTTGCAATTTGAAAAAAATTGCAATTTGCATCAAAAAAGTCAGAACTTAATTTCACAAAAAGCAGCATTCATGAACTGCAAAAAAAAGTCAATTTTATAAATAAACGTTACAATTTTGCCTGAATAAAGCCCAAATATGATGAGGAAAATTGTGGCAACATTTTTTTTTTCTTTTTTCTGGAAAGGATTTTACGAGAAAAAAAGCAGAAATCTTAGGAGAAGAAAATTATTTTTGCAGAAAGCCCAAATTTAACAAAGAGTCATGTTTTGAAAAAAGTTGGGATTTTATAATACTATTGGTAAAAAGTCGTAACCGTAATGAATAATATAAGAATCTTAAGACAACGAGGTCAACATCTCAATTTGATGAGAATCAAATCCTAACGACGACAAAGTATCGTGTTGTGGCGTGTTGCGCGCGTGACCTCGAAGGTGGTCTCCCCGCCGACGTGCGCGTGGATGTCGGCGACGCACTTGGCGACGGCGGCCGCCTCGGCGCGGACGATCTCCAGGTTGTCGTCCGCCACGGCCACGGCCGCCACCTCCTCGGCGTCCAGGCTGTCCAGCAGGGAGTCGCGCTCGTCCAGCAGGAACTGGACCAGCGCGCCCACGTCCGCCTCCACCTTCTCCTTCAGACGCTGCTTCTTCATCTGACGCGCCAAACGCACGCACATTTCCTTCACTCGTTTCGGAACGTCGTCGACGTACGGACGAGAAATTTCGAGCGCGCGTACCCTGACGTCCGTTACGGTGCGCTCGTCGGCAGCGATGACTTTGAGGCACTGAGACTTGTGCCAGTTGAGCTCCATCAGACGCAGACGCAACTCCATCTGAAACAAACGCGCGCCGAACAAGTAAGCCCACAGCAAAGACACAAAAACATCACCGTTAAGACGACCCAAACTAAGAATGACAATGTCAGAAAATAGCCGCTGCTGAATATGTGCCCGCACGGCAAATTTCCATAACTATTTTAGTTCCATTTGAAAAAAAAAGCTGATTTTTTTTTCACATGACTTCCTCCTTCTAAAGCCAACGCTTGTGATTGGCTCTCTGCGATCATGTGCCATTTCTGCTGTAATCTGAATTTTTTTTTCCAAAATATGTGCTACCTTGTGGCTCAATCTATTAGTTTAAGATTTTCATAACGTTTATTATAGTTTTAATCCACTTTTTTTTGGGGGGGGGGGGGCATCCAAGGATCGTGTTAATGCACTCATTTAAAATTAATAATTCAAATGTAATTAAATTATCTGCATTACTTTGAGAAAGTAATTTGAAATAGTTGCGCTATTATTATTAAGTGCATTTCCAAAGTAATCTTCTCAACACGGATCCCCAACTACCGGAGACAAATTCCTTGTGTGTTTTGGACATACTTGGCAAATAAAGATGATTCTGATTCTGATAACAAACGGTTACGATGACATCACAGCAACTTGAACGAATTGGACGAGGAAGTACTACTTCGTCGCCGAGATACGGCATGATGTCGCCTTTGTTTTCTTTCAAGTTGAAATCAAATCAGATTTAAAAACAAATTAAAAAATTACCTTCATATCATGGACAACTTCTGAGACTGGAGCCACCTCGTGATGTCTGAAAGACAAAAAAAAAAAAAGATACCGCCTTTAAACCCAACACACTGCAATCATCAACATTTGCACTATGGGTGAAGTTTACATGCTAAACGACCCAAAAAGAAGTTAAATGTATTCTTTTTTTTGGGCCGATTAATCGGTTATCAGAATTTTATCCTGCCAAATAGCAGAATCGGCATGAGCCCCCCCAAAAAAATCAGCCAGGCCCTCGTATTGAGTAACACGTTTAAATGCCACGATAACGTTACCTGCCACAGTAACGTGTTCAGCAACAGAGTACCATTTTACGTGCCACGACGACATGTTAACACATTTAGATGGCACGGTGACATCATTTGCCAGTGACATACTAACATGTGCCACGGCAACACGTTACACGCCATATTGACGTGTTCAGCGAAACTTTCTGTATCATGGTGACGTGTTCTCAAACCTTTTACATGCCATGTTATGTTCAGTAACGCTGCAACATTTAACGTGGGACGGGTGATGCGTTCAATTAGTGATAGACCGATTTGTTTGTTTTTCTAGGGCCCATACCGATTATTAGTAGCCAAGGAGGCCGATAATTTGAGCCGATATTCGTTTTGCACTCAAAATGAAAATATTGGTGTCAAAATTTAAAAAATAAATAAAAACTCCAACCCTTTACTTCATTTAAACGACTTTAAGCACATTTATTAAACAGCTTTTCATACTTGCAACATGTTAGTTTTTGAGTCAAGGTTTTACATAATAATAAAATTGTTGTTTAAAGTTCAAAAACAAAAGGTGCCGGGAGTTCCCAGGGTCAGCAGCATCTCTTATTAAGTTAACTGCAAATTTAAACAAATAGTTCCCTAAAGTTTGGTCACGTAAATAAAACAGAGTTTGAGTTGTCAAGTCCACCGGCGCAGTGGGCCCCCTTTCCACTTGTCGGCGGCTGGCCCCTTGAGGTAAAGATGCGGCCCATCCTCAACGCAGCTACTGGCCGGCAGGTCGCAAGTGCGAGCCCGACGTCGCATCCACGCGATCGCGTTCTCTCCGTCGCCTATTGCGTCCGTCTCCGTCCTTCCGCAGCTGCCTGCTCCTCCCGGAGCAGCGGAACAGTGATTATTTTACAACAGCTTTAGACATGAAAGCTTCGCTGTCACGCACACAATTCTCTAGCCATCCCTTCAACGTGCATACTTCCCTGCAAGAAAACAACATTTTACTATCCTTCTCTCTCAACTCGCAGACAATTCTTACTTTTATCACTATTTCCCTATCAATATTATGAGGGTGAAAACTCTCCCCGGAACCCCGAATACGTATGCTTGACGCGGCAACTTAGCAGCTAGCTGGGTGTTAGCCTGCGAGCTAACCTCTTCCCCCGTTGTCTATTACCGGGGGCTAGCTCAAGGCAAGGCACTGGCAGCTTTATTTATACAGTCCATGTAAATTTAATACACAAGGTAACTCAATGTGCTTTACATAATTCAAAGTACAAATTTATTCTAAAATAAAAATTCACGTGATTAGCACCATGTTTTCGGGGACCGCGAGCGAGCAAAGCTGCTGCATGTGTATGTAGATATACATATACAAAAAACATTAATAGGCTCATAGTCATGTTAAAAGTAGTTGTGCATTGTAGAGGACTAGGCTTTATTACAATTTATGCAGAGTCTGCTGCCTTAACTTACCTTTGTAACGTTAATTTTCTCCCCGGATTGTCGGCGTTTGTTAAAACTTTCTCTTCTCTGTCCCGCGTGTGTGAGACCGAGAGCGCTGTGCGTGCATTGCGTGGCTTTTACTGCGTGCTGATTGGCCGTTACCCGTGCAGTGGCTGTGCAAGGGTAACCAATCGGGCGGTGCTGTGGACGGGACAATGCTGGAGAGAGAAGTCACATAGAGGCTCGCATCACAGCCAAAATAACTCTGTGTTAAAAAAAAAAAAAAAGCTGATGCCGATATGCGGCAAAATGGCAAATAATGCCGGATAAACGCCCTCACTACGTTCGCGAAAGCCCGTTTACCTGTGCGCCCGGGACTCCCTGCACACCACGCAGATGGGCCTCTTGTCCGTCTGGCAGTACAACTTGAGCTCCTCGCCGTGCAGCTCACACTTGCCGTCCACCTTGAGCGGCTTGGCGGGCGTCGGACTCGAACCCAAGCACTCCAGGTCGTCGATCTTGGCGACCAGGTTCTGCACCAGGTAGTTCTTGGTGAAGGTCCTCTTGTTGAACACCTGAATGGAAAAATGGAAAAGAATCCGTTTAAGACCAACGAGAATGGCCGTTGCTGTGAAGTGTCTGCCTACTCCTCCTCAAGCGAGGTCATAGACACCCACGTGAAGCGACGGTTATCATCTGCCTGCCATATGCAACTGGTGCCCTCTCCCCAAGACAGACATCTTGCGTTGTCTCACAGCAAAGTGATAAGAGCGAGACAAGAACAAGGTCACCTTTCTTAGCCTCACACCAAAGAAAAGAGGAAAATGAATAGGCTGGCGACCAGTCCGAGCGAGGATGTCGGCAGACACGTTATTAAGTAGTTAACGAATGCAATTCAAGTCTCCTTTGAGTGGCTTCGAAGAAAAAACGTGTCAAAAGGACTGTTTCCTTTGAAGATGCTAGGGCAGGCGTGCTAACGCCTGCTAGCACAAGAAAGCTAAAGCGGTTTCGCCAACACCACAAACAAAAAATAAGACGCAAACAACTCTTTAACGAATGGCTTTACCGTTCGACACTGCGGGCAATGGTAGCCGTAGTCTCCGCCATTTTCGTCCCAGTGCATGCAGATGCAGAAGCGGCAGAAATTGTGTCCGCACTTGAGGATGACCGGGTCCTTGAAGAAGTCCAGGCAGATGGCGCAGGTCAGCTCCTTCCTCACGTCGTCACCGGACGACGCGGCCGTAGCCATGTTGTTGTTGTCGTCGTTCGTTTGTTTTGTTTGGTTTGAAGCCAGGCAGGCAACGACGAGCAGCCGCAGCCAGAGCCAGAGCCGAGTACACAAACACAACCGGAAGCCGGAAACCGTAAACCGGAATAGAAGGCTTCATCTTTTCGCTTGGCCAATCAAAAACCGGACTCTTTCGGGTGGGTGTGGCCAAGAATGAAAAAATATTTAAGCCATAAAATGATTACTTAATGGTTGTATAACTTAAAACAATTCTTAGAATAAATATTTATATATGGTTAATATATATTTAGTATTGACACTCCCCCCCCCTTTTTTTTGACACGTCCTAAACAGATTGACTCAATATTTTCCTCAAACTAATCTAAATCTACACAAATGTAAATACATTCTTAAACTAAAATGCTCTGTTGTACTATGCTTTTCTTTCTATTGTTTAAATCAACTAAATATAGTTAAATAAAAAAATAGATTTTGTGTACCCATTGTTTAGGTAAGTACACTTATCGTTTGGGTACAATTTTGTAATAGTATAAAATATACATGTTTTTGTGTATCCATTACTTATATTACACACACACACACATATATATATATATATATATATATATATATATATATATATATATATATATACACACACACACACACACACACACACATATACACACACACATATATATATGCATTCTGGTATCACTTGTGGTAATAAAGTGACTGAAGTGCACCAGCAACAAGGCATTACAGTAATATCAACTTTTAATTTGTCACTTGGACCTGAAGTTGCTTTTGTGGAGTACAATGACAATAACTTCCCGGGAGCAATGCGTCCATATTTATTCTATTAAATAAATTTTATTTAAAAAAACATTCATAAAAAGACACAAAGTGAATATGAAGTTTGATTGTGACTGTCCTGTACATGGCAAGTGTGGCTACGATGTCATAAACATTACATTACATTGCATAGCTTGGATTTGCATGGGCGAGTGTGGCAGCAATTACACATTTAGAAATAAATCCTGTCCATAATGAGACAAATAAATAGGAACACTCAAATGTAAACAAATCGTATGATTATATGAGTATAACGTTCACAGTGACCGTACCGCAGCAGCTTCTTGTGTGTGTTTACAATTCATGTCTACACAATGATAATAATGTGATGAGAACACATATTGTGAAAACAGCCAGCTGTAAAATAATAAAAGAAAAAACTCAGTAGTAGTAGCACACAATCCGGTTCAAATATGTCATACAAAATGTAAATGAGAGATTGAATGTAATAACCCTTGATAGATTCATCTGCTGTTTCTTTCTGATATTACATGTTGCAATAAGTGCAATCCATGTGGCATAATCCAATTTTTCAAACAATTCTGTGTATAAATTAAAAATTCAAGCCCAGGCTAACAGTAAACTACAAAGGATGAAGTAATTTTTTTTTCAAGAGAAAACGTTCGATTGTCCTGATTAAAAAGTCTTGTAAAAGTTTGGATGCACTCTCTCATCCTATTGAATGAAAACCCCAAACTTTTGAATGGTAATGTAAAACTCTTGGAAAAGAAGTGTAATTTTATCTAATCTATAAACAAATTAAAATATTTTGACAACTTTAATCTTGTAATTTTATGACTTTATCCTGGGGAAAACAAATACAGCTGTAATTTCATACACACATTTTTATCTGGAAATTTTTTTTTTCTTTTTTTCTCGTATGATTATGACTTTTTCCGTAAAGAATCTGACTCCAATTTTGTAATATTCTGACTTTCTCCCCCCCAAAAAAAATTTTGTTTGGAAAAATATGTTAATATTAAGACTTTTTTTATCTTCCCCCCAAAAAGACTTTAATCTTGCATGATGGCATTTTTTCCATACAATTTCAGATTTAATCTTGTAATATTCTGACTTTTTGTTTTGATAAAAATATAACTTTCATCTATTATTCTTGTAATATTCTGACTTTATTTTGAAAAAAAACCCAAGTTTTTAATTTGAAAAATGCAATTATAACCTTTTTTACCGCATAATTTAATATAGTAATCTTAAATAATTGTAGCACTTTAATATAGTAATATTCTGACTTTTTGTTTTGAATATGACTTTGTTCTCGTAATATTAAGACTTTTTATCTTGAAAAAAATGGGACTTAAATCCTGTAATAGTGCGGGGTTTTTTTAGTTGGCAAAAAGCACCACTTTACAACTTTCTTACATAAAAATTCATATATAATCTTGCAATATTCTGACTTCTTTAAAGAAGTTTTTTTTTTTTTTTTTTTTTAATTATATATTTTGACTCTAATTGCCTAGTATCAGATTATAATTTTTTTGCATACAATTACAAACTTTCCCATAAATTTTAACTTAAATGTAGTATTTAGACATTTTTCTTTGAAAAAACAACAACTTTGTACTCTGTTGATTATTAGTTTTTAATGCTGACAATGTTGTAATGTTACAAATTTTTTAATGAAAAATTTGGATTTTAATCTTGGAATGTTTTGATTTATCACCATGATTTGAATCACGTAATACGACGACATTGCCCCAAAAATTGCAAAAATGGGTAATTATTTTAAAAAACAAAAACTTTAGAGTACTGTATAGTCATTATTTTTTTCCCCTTATGGTGTGGTCCTCATACTCTTCTGTACCACCATGCCATAGTGTATTAAAAAAAAAAAAAATCAGTCTATAAAAGAAATAAAAAGCAAACAAAGTATAATGATAAAATGCCTCCATGGTATCTTTTTGTTGCGTGTCAGACGTCGGAGCTGTTGCGACAGTGTTGCATCGTGACTACCAAGATGGGCTCTGAGCTAAGCGAACCTTTGACGGCTTCCCGCACGCCCTCCCGCCATTCTAGCTCCCGTTCGCCGTCCTTGCGTCTGTAGTGCACCGCCAGCGTCAGGACGCCGCCCATCAGCGCCATCAGCAGGACGCCCACCAGGGCCCCCGCCACCGTCATCGCGCCCTCATCCCCCCGGTCGCCGATCAGCTCGCCGGCCTCCGCGGAGGACGGCCGGTGTGCGGACCCCGCGGCCGCCGGACGTTTGACGCGGCCCAGGGCGACGTGCATGATATTGGTGCCGCGGTTGGCGTCGGGGCCGAGATCCGCGGTCGACTCGGGTAGGGGGGCCGAAGCGGACCGGGTGCCCCCCGTGGAGGTGAAGGCGTGGCGGCGACGGCGGTGAGATTCCAGGGTGCGCTTCCCGATGCCTTTGTTGGCGCTTTCCCTGGAGCGCACCGTGTAGATGGCGTGAATGTACCACTCACGACCCGATGCCACCTGAACCAAACACACACAAGTTCGCAGTATTATAATTTATAAAAAAAAAAAAAAAAGCAACAGTCAAAACAAAATCAAGTATCATGTACACGTTTTTAATTAAATTTAAAAGAGGAAAAAAATGAATATGACAACAAAGAAACAAAGATTCAATACAACAAAATAACATTATAACCCAAAAATAAACAGCAAAAATAATAAATACAATCTATAATAAATCATAAAAATTATAACATATACATTTAAATGTAAAAGTAATACAAAAACGAAAAATGAAAAATAAAACAAAACAGAAAATGAATAAAATAAATAAAACAAATACACAAATAAAATGAACAAAGCCACCCAGGAAAACAGTTTTGTTTTATTGTGAAATTCTTTGTGCAATGACACTTGTTTTGAATTTCTCTTAATAAGAAAAAGGATAAATCAGACTGATTGAGTAAAAAAATGTGTCCAACTTGAGGTTGCGCAATTGGGAAGTGGGGTAAAACTACCTGGAACATGGCCCTGGAATCCATCTTGAATCCGTCGGATCCGGGCTGCCTGACAAGCGGCGCGGCCGAAGGGTCGTCCATTGCCAGCATGGCGTTAAAATCCACGTCACCGAAAACTCGCGCCTGAGTCTCCGGCTGTACTTTATCCTGCATGACAAGAAAATGTTCCAAAACACTTCAAGACTGAAATAGTCAAATAAATTCACTTACAATGATTTTGAATCTGTAGAGAAGCGACGGCGAGTCGGCCAGGCAGCCAAATTCAAAGTTGGTGGGGCTGTACTTGGGAACGTAGCCATCAGCTCCGGTGCACAGGAAAACTTTCTCGATGCTGCAGAAGAAAGAATCTCCAAGGTTCTGCACCGGGTCCACCATCACCCGACCGTATACAATGTCTCCTGCAGGGGGCGGGAGAGACAAGACAAACACCTTCATTACCGCGTCCAATTACATCGCATGGGAGTTGGGGTAATTTCTTATATTGCATTATGATTGGAGTGAATCCAATTGTAATTGGAGTGAATCATATCAAATTATTTCCCATTGCATCATAATTGGAGTGAATTGTATTGAGTCGTATCATATTGACTTGTAGTTTCAAGTGATTCATATTGAATGGTACAGTATCATAATTTGAGTGCCTCGTATCATAATTGGAGTGAATCGGATCATATTTAATCGAATCATATGGTATCACATCACATTGCATTGCAACTGAGTGAACAGTATCAAACTGAATCGTATCATAACTGGAGTCAATCGTATCGCAATTGGAGTAAATTGCATCATAATTGGAGTACAATGTATCGGATAGCATATGGAGTGAATCACATCGTAATTGCAGTGAATCATATGCATCTTAATTCGAGTGAATTGTCTCACACTGAGTAGGGGATCAGGAATAGCTTTCCATGTAATTTTGACAGTGTATTGAAATACTGTACATATCACAATCGCCTCTTGAGGTTCAAAAGTCCTGGACCCAAAATTGAGCCTTGGGGGACACCACGAGTCTGCTTACCTTCCAAAAAAGCGACAGCGCTCTCTTGGCTGATGTCGACGGAGCCGTCAGAGAGCCACAAACTTCTTTTAGACAGCAGGAACATTTGAGTGTTCAGACTGAACTCAACAGCCACAGGATCGCTCACCTGAACACAGACACTAACGCTTAGCATAGCGACGCAAGACAAAATCGTGCCCAAACGTTTCCAATCAGCCTTACTTACTTGCCGGAATCGGATATCCACATCAAAGGCGACCGGTTCGCTGGGGATGCACACGGGCGGCACAGAGTACTCCGTGTTCTGTGAGGCGGTGCAGGGGACCAGATTGACAGTGTAGGTCCCCGAGTAGTCTCGCACCTGCGACCGATCGCATTTCATCAGCACGTCGAGCGGCTGCACGTACGTCGCTCGTACTTACGGCAAAGTCGGAGATGAAGGTCCACTGCTGCATGGGCTGGTTGAAGGTGGGCTCGCTCCTCACTAAGCTCAGGTTGAACGTCAGGGCGGGATGGGTCGCGCTCATCACCGTCGACTGCTCAGACGTCCCTGACAAGACCGGAGATCCCGGAATGCGTCCCGTGGCGTGCGACTGGACGAACAACCCCCTGAAGCGAGCTTTGGTACGAAAGTTGACCAGCAAGCGTCCGTGCGGGTCGATACGCATGCTGATGGGGTACAGCGATCCTGCACGAAAAACCACAAGACAACGCGTGAAGCGGACCGGCGCAAAACGGCGACCGTTCCGACCGTATACATCAAAACATAAACTGAGACTCCGCCTCAGTGCGGAATTGTACGGCAACGTCGCTGGCATATTGAAAGTGGCAAAGTGGGAGAAGATGCCTCTTCCTGTTTTTAGAGGTTTAAGCATCTATTTGACATCCATGTACTAGAACATCTTTGTCCTCACTAGTAAAACAATTCAGCACACTAGTAGAATGTCTGTCTTACTAGTAACGTTTTTTTTTCCCCCACTACCACCTTCCACTGCCAGTTCCATCTTAAAGTCGAAGCCATCTTTTCCATGGCTTAGACTTTAAGCAAACTCACGTACCCTGCAACTCGGCCTGCGGCGGGCTTCCGATGCCCTCCGTCCACAGGATGGCGGTGTCGTACACAAAGGTCAGCCGCAGCTCGGAGCGGAGGTCAAAGTGCTGCCAACCGCCCGCGCCCACTGGTGAGTGGAAGACGTAGGACACGTAGAGGGGCACGCGCAGAGTCACGTACGACTGCACCAAGTTCAGGACCTGACCACAAAAACACAGTTTGACTCCTGTGCAGTACCTGTAAGGCAGAAATGAGGGAATATATCCCATTTCTTTGTTTTGGGATGAGACCATTGAGTTCTTTTTGCCCATATCTGTAATTTAAATTATATTTTTTAATTGACCTGCTTCAGTAAAAATATTTTGTATTTTGAACTAGCTGTTCATTGTTTTGTAAACCAGCCACAAGATGTCGCTGCTCAACTGTATATTTGTGAAACTGCTCAGTGCCAAACCGTCGCCTGAACGTTCGTAATATAAAAAAAACTACAAAATTATTTTAAATATACAATAAATGATAATAATAAAAGTAATACAATTCAAACTAAATAATTAATTAAATTAAAAACTAATTATTGAATTAGATGAAATACATTTCAACTTTAACCACTGAAAATGAAAAACATAATCAACAAAAGTTACAAAATAAAAAAAATATATATATAAGTTATTGGAAATGAAGCCAAATAACACCTAATAAAAAGAATAAAAGCTTTAGGAAATGAATCCAATTAATCACGACTACTACTAACAATAAATCATTATTATTAGAATTATACAAATTGATTGAATATGATAACATTTTTAAAATGAAATTTCTCTCAGGTAGTGTCAATAAAAAGTTTAAAATAATTATCTTAAAGCTGTACTACTAAAACGGTATTCATATTGATCATAGAAGCTGGTTTAAATCTAATGAAATATAATAATTTTTAATACAATTTGTAAAGAAATAAAATGCTTATATATAATTTCAATAAAATAACAAGTCGATATAATTTCTAAATAATACAAGATACAGTTAAATAAAATATAATTTTAACCTAAAACCAAACAGTTGACACCTGTCCGTCGGTGCCGATGGCGCCGCCGCAGTCGGTGAGCAGCTCGGACATGCGGTAGTAGCTGCTGAACTCCCACAGGCAGGCCGGCAGGTTGAGGTTGCGGTAGAAGCGTAGCGTGGCGTTCCCGCGCAGGGCGCTGCTGAACTGGTAGGGCGCCGAGGTCCCCGCGCTCTCCGGGTCGTGCGTGTCCGCCTTCGGGAAACCGTGGGCCGTGCTCACCTCGTCATAGTCCAGCAAGTTGGAGCAGCGGTGGTCGCCCGCCCGGGTGCCGTCCGGGCTCAGGGTCAGCTCTAAATTATTGAGGGGACGCGTGGAAATGATCGGAAGCATACCTGCGAAAGGATGGTTTCCATGTCACCTCCTCTTATTACGAATACATACAGTTTACACGTAGACACACGCTACATCTCACAAGCGCCACCTACCATCCACGTGCGGCATGGTGACGGTCACTTTGATGAGGTTGGGACGTTTGGGGTCGTCTGTTCCCGTGTAGCGCAACTTGGCCGAGAAAGGCTCTGCGCCCACGGTGCCCATCTTGCGGGGCTGGCACATACCTTGACCAGGAAGAAACGTATAAATAGAATGTTTTTGAGCTTCGTTTGTAAACCTAATCTTATAACCCTTAACATTTATTAAAACCTCGAACTTAGCCCTAAAACCAACCTAAACGACAACTTCAATTTCACTCCATGCTTTACACCAACGAGAACACTCGCAAGGAGCTGCTGTAGGCCACAATTTACACACAGACGCTCACAAATAGACAAACTGTCTAAATTGGGCCAACCCAATGGCAGCTCGTGACGTCACCAACTAGGACACGCCCCTGTACCTTATCCAATACAAAAGATTTGCGTTTGATATTTCCTTTTAGGCAGTTATGTGAGATACAACCGGCAAATGCGCTCGTGGGGCACTGGAATGTAGCGCCCCACCCTGGCCTTATTTATAGCATTGAAGAGGACCTACTGCGCATGTCAAACTTTCAACGCGAGTCAATGGGTAAAGATTTGTGCACGCCAGATGCGTCACAAAACAAGACAACAGAGATGAACGAAACAACTTTAATCATCATTAACTACAAAATAGATATACACCCACCCATCCATCCATTTTCAGTACTGCTCAACCTTGTAGATATACATAAATTTCAAAATGTTTTTATTTTATTATAAATACTTTCACTTCATTTTTTGTCATGAAAGAAAATAATCAGGTGACCACCGTCAGCGGTAGGGCATCACCCTAGCACCCTCTGTGGACCAGCCGCCACTGCCCCAATGCTAACTGTATCCCTAAAAACAACCCTAACTCTAATCCTAATCCAAATCTCAAACCTCACTCCAACCCGCAACCCCAAACCTGAAACTTTCCTTTTATTGTATTGCGCCATGTGCAGAAGATCCCGGACAAAATGTGCACCTGACCTCCCTCGTGGCTGACGGTGACGACGGGGCTGCTGAGCTCCAGGCCCTCGTCTCCGTTGGAGTTGACGGCCCGAGCGGCGCACCGGACCCGCGAGCCCGCCTGGAAGTAGATTGAGTCCAGCGTGACGGCCTTGGAGGAGGTAAAGAAGGTGTCGAAGTCCAGCTCCCGCATGGGGCCGGTGACGCCGTCGGGACTGGCGGGGGCGCTGACGAGCCAGCGGTAGCGCGTCAGGGTGTCGTTGATGTGCTCGCTGACGCAGATGGAGCCCGTCTTGTCGTAGTCCGGGTACCGGGTGTTGCAGGCCTGCAGGAGAGAAGGCGGGATCAAGTCAACCCATGTTTATTGCGAGGGATATAGATATAGGTGTGAAAATCCACGCTATAGAGAAACTATATAATTTTTTTGGTCTATAGTTTAAAAGTTTATAGTTCTAAATTTGGACTTGGATGGATATTGTAAAAACATAAAAACACAATTCCCTAAAAATCCACAATATAGGGGGGGGGGGGGTGGAAACGAAGCGCAAATGACGGGACGGGAAAAGAGGGACGTGTATTTGCCATATTTTTAGGTGTCTATATTTAGAAAGCTGTCAACGTGGCTCAGAAGCTTTGAAGAGTCTCTGAGGCCTGCAGGTGAAGCATTCAGAGCCTCCATTCTGACAAGACCTCTTCATTTGCGCTCTCTGGGGGATAGGAGACACACACACAAAACACACACACGCACGCACGCATGCACGCGTCCAAACATGTCCATTGTGTCATTGCAGGTGAACTCACGGTCACACAGATGACGGGGTAACCGGCAGGTGGATGCAAACCCCCCGTGGTGGCGGCTTGGTGGTCGTAGTGGAGCAACGAGAGCACGTGAGGCAGTGAGGGGAAGGTGACGTCGGCCATGTTGTTGGCCTCCTCGATGTACACTGTGGCTTTGGCGTTCTGCGTCTCGGCCACCATGTTGTCGTCGGGCTTCAGGTGCAGCGTGAAGGCTTCTCTCGTCTCCGCCACGCCATCGTATAGAATCTCAACATGGACAACGTGCTCCTTGTCCCCCTGCTTGAACACAATGTCTGGACACAAACACTCATACAGACATGGACACACACACACACACACACACACACACACACACACACAACACACAGAGACGCGCACGCACGCACGCACACACAGGGTTCGACCTTACCAACAGAGCATCGAAAGTCAATTAAATACTACAGGACCCTCTGGTGGACTTGATCAGACGTTACCGTTCCCCTCCAGCTCAGGATGAAATGAGAAATCAGTGAATAAATCTATGTTCATTAATTTCCACATTCCCGCAAGAGAATCTCGTTTCACACGTGTCTAAACTTTTTCTATTAACTGAGGAGGGAGGAATTTTACTCGATGTTAAGAAAAGCAAACAAAAAGGCCCTGAAAGTGGTAAAGGTTTACCCCAAAAATCCGACTTTTGAAGTTCAGACAGTTACCGACACACTTAGTGAGCTCCCTTAGTGAGGTGCAGTGCACGTCAAAAAACAAAAACTATATTTCCTACATGAGTTACTAAACCTACGACCCGAAACACCCTGAGAGAAAGGCATGGCTAAAGATTTACCCCAGAAATCAGGACGTTTTCAATTTCCGAAGGTCCAACAACTACCAGACTTATCAGTATGCTTAGTGATCCCCTGAAGACTCACCCTGGGACACGGGGTGGTAGTCCTCCCCCGACACGGCCGACCCGTCTTTGGTGTGAACGCGGACGACAGACACCTTAGAGGTGTCGCCCAGTCGCACCACGGTGATCCGCACGCTGGCCACGCCGCCCACCACTTTGGGCTCGCTGGCGCTGAATTTGGTCTCGGAAAACCGAATGATGGGCTCTAAAGGAGGGTGGAGAGGAGGATCATGGGAAAAAAATATCAAGTCAGAGAAGTCGCCCAACTCTAGTTCGGGGTATCTTGATCTGACTTACTGTCTGCGGTGTCCTTGATTTTCACCAAGGTCTCCTTCAGGTCACCCAGCGAGGCGCCAAACTGCGAGTCACTCTTCGGGCTCCCGAGGACCAAACGGAGTGCTTCCACTTCCTCGTAGAGCGAGTCGTCCACGAGCGACAGGACGCAGGGCTTCTCCGTCTCACCTGGAAACAAAATGTCTCTGTGGCATCAAAGGAAGGTGAATGAGGTGACGGGTTTCGTTGGATTCCCTGCCTGCGACGGACAGTAGACTAATCCAGCCATGTACGTGCGTATGCTTGGCACAGAAATGTAAACAAATTATGTCATTTGTCATTGCTTTGTGTAGGATTTTGAGGAAAAGTATGAGGAATAAAGCTGTAACAAGGAACCAGGACATACCAGGTGAGAAGGCGATGACAGACGCGTCGGTGTTGGGCCGCTCATCAAAGTCAGAGGCGACCTGCGCCGAGCCCTGCCGGGTGTAGCAACGCACGGTGGACAAGAAGCGCAGGTCGCCGCTGCGGTACACCATCACCACCAGCTGACCCTGGTGCTCCTCGCCGGAGTGGACCGCCTCATGGAACTGCACCTTGGGTACTGTCGAATACAGTTAGGACTTCAGCGTGGAGGTGGGGTGGGGTGAAGGGGCTCACTTTCAGAAGCTAAGCCTAACCCTTTCCACTTACCTCGCAACCTAACCTAAACCCAAATGTATCCCTAATCTAAACCAACCCCTAAACCTAATCCCCCATCTCCTAACCCCAAACTCGATACCTCCCCATAGCTCTTCGGTGACTTACAGTCAGACAAGGAGTCGTCGATGGCGACGGCCACTTTTCCCGGTTCTCCCAGGATGCCGTTCACCGGCATGCGAAGGACCAGATCAAAGGTCTCCGGTCCTTCCAGTTCGGGTCTTCCCAGATCGTCCAGGATGTTGACCCGAAACGTCAGCGCGCTCACGCCCGGAGCGAAGTCCAGGTTCCGACTGATGCCCACGTAGTCCACTCCGGCTGAGGACGTTGATAAATGATTGATGAAAAGGTGGGAAAAAATGAGTTGACAAACTTCACCTTGACGGGATCTCACCTTCCGCCGAGACGGGCTCGGATTTACGAGAGCGGACGGTCACGGTGCCGGATTTGGAGAGGTCGCTGCCGGTGCGGAACACTTTGACTTCCACGAAACCGTCGCTCTCGTCCACGCGACGGTCCTCCTCGCCAAAATAAAACATTGGAGCTGAGGTCACACAAACTTAATCGTTACATTGGCTGCCATGGGTCCATCTCAGTACATACGTAGGTATCGTGCGTGTGTACATGTGCATGTTTTTGATGTTTTTGATTTGATGCTTTTGTGCATCAAATGTGCTTTGTGTGTGCATGCACCCCTCCCCACACACACAGCGCCTCCTCCAGACTGCTCAAAGATCTTTTTTGAAGTGTTTCCTGAGGCTGCGGTTTCATCTTCCGCGACGCTTTCATGTGGGGGGAAAAAAGAAAAAAGTGACAGGAGGAAAAGTTTATCGTTTCTCTCGCTCTCTTTCGCTCGTTCCTAAAAATCAGACATCATTCCAAAAATATCTCTCTCCCTCTTTTTCTCTCCCTTTCCCGCCATCATTGTCAGCATCAAACACTCCAAATTGTTTTCCATTTTTACGCCGTAAGTGGGCCATGCGTTGAAGTGATGTTTTTATCTGTTACACTATCAGTTTTTATTCAATCACGTTAATTAAATATTCATTATATTTTTATTACACCCAGCGTGAGCTCACAAAAATACACTGCACCTTCATACTTTTGTCCACCTTCTGCATTGTGAGTGTTGTCCAACTTTTTTTTGTCCACACCCAACGTAACGGAATGTACCGTTTGTACTTGCGACTCCTCCCCGAGACTTCCCCGTCCAACACTTCTGCCTCCCCCTTCACTCCTGCGTCTCACGTCCCCTTTGCTGCCTTCCACTTTCTACCTCACCCCTCCATCGCTCCTGCCTTCCTACTTCTCCCCCGCCAAGCCTCTCCTCCTATCCACCTCCTTCACTCCGGACACCCTCGTGCCTCCCCCTTGCAATCTACATCCCTCCTACCTTCATTCCAGTGCACCCCGCCTGCGTTCACTTCTATCACTCTTTCACGCCAGCCTCCCTCCCGCCACTTTCTTTTCTCCCACCTCCATCCCTTTTGTCTTACTTCCCAATGTATCCTTCATGCCTCCCCCAGGAACCCACCAGGATGCCAGTGGACTCCAGAGGTGAATGTCGTCCAAGTAAAAAGCAGATGACAGCGAGACGAAAATTCTGACTCGTGTCTGCGATGGATAGTAGGTGATTGTCACAGAGTAGTTGAGGCAAAACTTTCTGTGATTTCACGCTTTTGATGGCAAATTAGAGCGGGAAAAAAAGCAAGACACCAATGCCTGACCGTCGTCTTGATCCTCCAGGATGGTGACTCTGGCCGAGGGGTAGCGCAGGCCCAGACGGCCCCCCACGGGCACCGAGAGGGTGACGTTGAAGCTCTCGGGGGGCTCGTACAGCGAGTCGTCGATGACCACCACCCGGCACGCCTTCTCCCGCTCGCCCTTGTCAAAGCGAAGCACGCTGCCGTGCTCTTCCGGACGGGAAATGTAGTCCGAGTAGGACAGGACGGTGGTGGGCACCGTACCCGTGGCGGAACCTTGGCGCACAGGAAGAGACAGAAGGTGGAATCAATAGACATTTGACCAGATAATTAAGTGTGTCTCTTGGTGTTTCCCAGCGCTTATGTCAGCACATACGGAAAAATATTGTCACAACATTAAGGAAAAACATCCAAATGACGGATGGTGTACAAGCAGTAATTTCATCTCCATATTGATCATAAGATGTGTCATGATGATGACGATTAGCACAGGAGTATGCTAACAACAAAATGTCACCCTTCCTGAGGAGCGCCGCACTAATGAGATGCTTTGCTAATGGGAATGGGAATGACCTTTCAGCGGCTTTTAAGGCAAAATCACAGCCGAGCAATTGCTCTTGCCTGTGTTTGGATGTCTCAGTGCTGCCTGCATTTTAAGCAGTCTTCAGTCCGACATATCAAGTGCACCCCAACCTACAATTAATGTGAATACATTTGCATTTCATTAAAAACCATTTCTCTTTCTTTCTTTTTTACCTTTCAGTTGATGGGGTTGCCAAACGTCATAAAAAAAGTGTACACATTCATTGATGGACTATTTTTGCATTACTATGTGTGCATGAGCAACACAGCTGCTCTAAAATATCATAAACATGGCGGAAATGCTGAGCTTGAAAGCCAATAATTTGTATAAAAATCTCTATACAACATACAGAATGTCTTCGTTTTTATTGCATCAATTTTGCCCTCATTTCAAAGAATTTAGGATTTTATTTATAACATTCTTGCATTGAAGAAACAAACTCTTTCAAGCGACTCAAAAATATGTCAGTATTTACTACTAGTTATATATATTTTTTGTACAAACTCTTACTAAATTGTGAGAATAATTTGTTAAAAATACATATTTAAATGTTATTATTATTATAATAAAACATGCCGAAAATATAAAATAAAATATGTTAATTTATATTGTGACTTACCAGTATTATGAAATGATTTGTCTATAACAAATTAATAGCGCTGCTGTGTTGCTTTCGTAACGACATCCATGGCATAGTAAAACTAATTACCGCCACCTGTTATTTGAGGTGAGGCGTTAATTTTTGCAAGCGGGCAACTCACGTGCTGATTACTATTCAAAGCTGAAGACATTATTTGAGACACTACGGTAACTATATGGGTCGTGTGTTGATTTAAATGAGCGCCTCCCCTCTAGAATGAAGTATTGTAGTAAGTGTGGGTGAATATGGTAATATGCGAGGTGAGGCATTAAGAGTGAGTCCATACCCTGCTGCGTGTAGCAGAGCACCATCAGCTCCTCGCTGATGTCGCCGCTGCGATGGACGGGGATGGACAAACGGCCCACGTCCTCCTCCACCGACAGCAGAGCCTCTGGGAAGAAGACGTTCGATTCTGAAAGGAGGCAAATCATTTTTGTGTCAAATTGAACAGAAAATAATACGAGTAAAAGGGCATTTGCAACATGACAGAGTGAATGGGGGGTGTGGAGGGAGATGAAAGTGGCTGGCAAGAGTGAAGGAGGGGAAAGCCAGGAGTGCCGTAGGGGTGAGGCATAATGTCCCCCCCTTCCCCAGGGGCTTCATACACAGGCACACACAATGCGATGCTGCTGTTTAGCCAAGTGGGTCAAGTTCACCTCAGTGAGGAGGCAACGGTCTCACTTTAAATATTTCATGAGGGTGAAAGAAAGGAAGCAAAGGGGGCACATTTACGATGTCACCACACAACCTGAAGACAGCTTGTATTCCTTCATAGCATGTTGCAACCTTTTTTTTTTTTTTAAAGGATGAGCTAAAAGCTAATAAAAATAAAAAAATAAAAAACATCTGAATTACATCCAATGAGGCCAAATGCTCACTTGCTATTTGAGGCAGAAGCTAAGTGCGCTATAAAGTAACATTCACTAACATGTACGTGTGCACTGTGATGGGTTAAATCCAGAGAACAAATTTCGTGTGCATGCATGCATGTTCATAACAATAAAAGATGATTCTTCTTCTTCTTCTCTTCTTGTGGGTGATGATGAGTGGTTTTTTTTTTTGGTCTTCTTTGCTCATATGTCAACGTCGCTGACATTTACAAGAAGAAGAATTCCCATTTGGCATTTCAGGCTTTTCTTTTAGGAGAGAAAAAAAAACAACAGCACGGCACTTTGTATCACTTCTATTATTGTGTATGTGAGGGCCAGCGCATTATTAAACCAAATAAGAAACAAAACAATACACATTTTGGCCCACTTTAAAGCTCTCATACGATTGTGACATATCACATAAAAATGTATTAATTCGCTTTATTTAAACTCATTCATCCAGGTATATGCCAACCTGGTTGTAGAAAGTAGAGTAAAACAAAAATCGAAATTAGACAGCCCTGCATGAATAAAGACTTTAAGAACAAAAGGAGTATCATAACAGGAATAAAATCCTATTTTCTCCAAGAACAAAAGGTGTATTTTTCAAAGAATACAGTCCTATTTTTAGATGATAATCCTTTTTTAGAACAAAATAATACATATATTTACCAGGAATAATGTTGTGTTGTTCAACAACAAAATGGATATATATTCCACAATATAGTCCTGTTTTGTTTTTCTTTTTTCAGAATCAGAATCATCTTTATTTGCCAAGTATGTCCAAAACACACAAGGAATTTGTCTCCGGTAGTTGGAGCTGCTCTAGTACAACAAACAGTCAATTTACAGAACACTTTGGGGACATAAAGACATTGACAAAAAACAATTGTGCAAAAAGATGCAGAGTCCTCTAGCACTTAGAGCAGTTCGAATGACTAATATTGTAATAGACCGGTGCAATGACCATTGTGCAAGGGGCGCTGAGACTTCAAGGAGTGTATGCGGTTTAAAGTGACGAGTAGTGCGATAACTTTATAAAAATAAAAAAATAAATTAAAAAAAATAATTAAAAAAAAGAAATCAGATTTTTTTTAAAGAATAAATTTTTTTAGAATATAGTCCTCCTTTATGAGGAAAATTTTATTATTATTTTTTTTTTTTAAAGAATACCATCCTATTTTTTAGATAGTAAAGTTTTTTTTTAAATAGAACAAAAGGTGTATAATTAAAGCCCTATTTTTCCAAGAACAAAAGATGTCATTTTAAGAATCTTTCTTTTCCGAGAATGTAGACCTATTTTTAGACACTAAAGGCATCTTTTCTCAAATATAGGTTGTAATATTACAGAATAAAGTTGTATTTTTTTTAAATTCACTTGTTAAATTGACTTTCTTCCCTTGTTAAACTTTGACTTTAATATAATATTATTGCGACTTTATCTTGGTAAAATACTTTATATATTCGTAAAATTATTACATATTTTAACCCAGTCAAAACACATCTTTGCGCATGTAAACATTACAACTTTGTTTTCTTCCAAAAAAATATGACCTTCAGTACAATTTTCTTTTCGAAAAAATGAATTATTTGTTGTAACATGAAACCTTTTTTCCTCCAACAACATTTTAATTCCTATGGCATTTCAGGTTACAGATGGTAATTATGTTTAATTGGTGTTAGGATTCTGCGGCGGTCCTTGAAAAACTTCTCCTGGGACCAACAATGGTCAGGTCATTTTGAGACAATCTACCAGTTGCCATTATGTTGTCTCCCTCAGCCTCCATGTTATCGCTTGTCGTTAGTGTTTTTTTTTTTTCGTCTGCGCTCGGAGCGCAAAGTTCAAACATCCTCAATGTAACAGCAAGCCTGCCGTCCTTCATCTTTTTTCCCCCCCTCTCTCTCTCTCTCTCTCTCTCTCTCTCTCGAGTGGAGTGTTTTATTTTATTTATTTTTTTTGCGCCATAAAGCGAGCTCATGTTCCATCCCGTTGACACGCGCTCTCATCATCATCCTTCTGGTGTCCAACTTTGTCTCCCCTGTGACTTCATTACTCACTGGCCTGTGAAGATTGTCTAATGTGACAGTGACGCGTCACTCTGAGCTTTGGCTTTTAAGGCATGCGCATGTCTGGAGGGCAGCGCTTCGTCTCGACCCGAAATGTAACAACTTCCACCTTCTACGCCGTGTTTTTTCTTAAATTAATAAGCATGTCTCTAAGAGTAAAACTCGACTAGTTTTTCCTCTCTTACTGTCTGATGTACTTTTTATGGTAATGTGCAAAACTACACTGACAAACTTTCAGCTGTGTTGAGAATCTCTCCATATCTGCTATATAGTGCCCTATATATCAAGTTTTACGGTGGCCGAGACAGATCGCAACAATTGCAAACTCCGGAACTACGACTCTAATAAACCTTTAAACTTTTTAAACTGCTTAAAATGACTTACAATTCTTGCGTAAATAAACAAAACTATGAACCCAGTTAGCTTGTAACTTGCAAAGCTATTACATGCGTTAGTTTGGGACTGACTGCTTTTATCTCAGTTAGTTTTAAACACCGCGAGCGTTTGTTACAGTGGGTTTTTACGTCGGTCAGCGGTTAATCGTTTAGCTTTCACTCCGTCACTCTTGATTAGCTTTAGAGCATTTAGCTTTCAACTCACCAGGTGTTTACCTTGCGCAGCAGTTACTTTAGTTAGCTTTACCCTTGGGTAGCTTTAAACTCACTTTGCTGCGATGTCAATTATCTTTCAGCGGAGTTAGCTTTCATCTAACCTGGCTTTCACTAATGTACGAAGTTTTTACGTCAGTTAGCTTTCATCTCATTTGACTTTGATTTAAATTAGCTTTCAGTGCATTTGGTCACTGTTACTTTTGTTAGCTTTTATCCCACCTTTTGCGTTTACCTCGCGCGGCAGGTACATCAGTTAGCGTTACCCTCAGTTAGCTTTTAACTCGCTTTGTTGTGATCTCAAGCTTTTAGCGTAGTTAGCTTGCATCTCACCTAGCTATTAATGTACTCAATTTTGACCTAAATTGGTTTCCAGCGCATTGAGCAGCTCTTAACTTTGTAACCTGTTACTTTTGTTAGCTTCCAATTTAGTTAGCTTTTAACATGGCAAGAAAGCTTTTACCTTATTTAGCTAATTTAGCTTCAAGCTAACACTTCGGCTAACTTTTAATAGCTCACGCCTCAGCTAGATATTACCCCATAGCTTTTTAAAAAAACTTACTTTAGTTAGTTTCCGGTAGCTAATCTCTGCTATTGTTTTACTTTGGCTAGCTCTCACCTCAGTTAGCGTCTCGTTAGCATCTCTGTTTGCATTTTGTGATAGTTTCTTGCTTTATTTCTAACCGTCATTGGGGTCCAGGATCTCCACGGTGGCGACGGCGGGGAATTCCAACGCCGCCATAACGGGCTCCGACAAAAGGATCTGGAAAGTCTCAGCCCGCTCGTACTTGCCGTCGGCGAGGATCCGGACCCGCCAGGAGGCCCTGGTTTGGCCCGGGTTGAACTGGACATGCCGCTGGGACTTGCCCCTGAAGTCCTGGTCCTTTTTGGCACTGCCATCCTGAGTATCGATGCCTGAAAGGAACACAACGTCAAGTGTCGGGCTAATTTGTCTGCAAAGCCTTTTAAGAAGTTTTTTATTTGATTTTTTTTATTTTTTTTACAGACGCAAAGAGAGAATCTTCTTCTGTTTGTTATTTTTCTCACATTGCCAGACATCAAACGCACCAAATACGGAATTCTAAATATTCTAAGGAAAGATGATAGAAATTTTGTGTCAAATATGAGAACGGCACGCTTCATTAGTAAAAGGGAGGCGATATGGAATAAAGCTAGATAGTTAGTTAGATAGATAGATAGATAGATAGATAGATATAGATATCTACGTAATTTATCAAGCCTCTTTTGGAGGTTCAGCCATCTTACAGCTCAAGGCAGGGAGATGGAATTGAAGGAAAGTAAAGGAACAAAAGGAAGGAAGGAAAAAAGGGTGAGAAAGTAGGGAAGTACTAGTAGGACTTTCAAGTTCGGGTTTGAAGTCATGCTTATGGCTTCAAATGAGGGTTTCAAGCCAGGGGTACGACTTGAAGAGTACTGTGTTAACATGGCTAAAGCTAATTTACATGATTGGCAACTGTGTTTCTGCTCATTAACATCAAACTTAATCAAGGGCGAATGAAGGAGGGTCACCGATTGGTCGAGAAGTCAATTAAAAACGTGAGTTGTTAAATGCCAAAAAGTGCGCTCATTAATGATGGTGAGCGTGCAAATGAATGAATTAGTAACTATTTGATTGTGTGGATATAATTTATTTGACTTTTTTTTTTTTTTTTTTGCTGACCTACAAAGGAGGTCTCCCCCAAGTAGCCCCTCCGCCTGAGCACCACCTCCAGGAAGACTTCGCCATCCTCCTCCCGGTCCCCCTCGTCCACCACGTAGTACTCCTTCTCCACCGAGATCCAACACCAGTCCAGGCGGAACTCCTGGCCCGGCAACTTGTTCCCGCCTGATGCAAACACGCCATTTAAAAACAATTAACAACTTGAGTATTCCACTAACCTAACATACTGTACGCCTTGTAAAAATATACACAGACTGCGCTACAGGCTGTAGTTTATAGCAGCATTTAAGTAGCATGAGGACTAAGATAAAAATCAAGGTTGCAGCAAACTCTGGATCGAAGTCTGTGTGTGTGTGTATGCGCGTGCGTGCGTGCGTGTGCCCTCAGGCTTGAAGTGAACAAATGTTCTCTTCTGAAATTCTCCGTTGTGCTTTCTGACACCTCACAGTCACACAGTTGAACTTTTCACCTCACGACAACACTTTTTTTTTTTTTTTTTGCTTTCTTCTGTTGGCTTTTCCCTCTTCACCCACAATGCAACCCTTCAGACAGGTCAAGTGGAAGTGTGTGTTATACATAATGGAAGCATGTGGCTCACACACACTCGCGCGCACATACACATACATTATTCATCATGTTAGTGCTTCAAAAATTAATGACTTAAGTCTTGTTTTTTGCGCCCCTTTCGCACTCTCTATTTCATTTTTTTTTTTTTTTTTTACAAATTCAAAATTTGCTTTGATGATTTACAAAATCTCTGATTGGTTATCAAATACAAATTGTTTTGGGTATTTACAAAAAAACATGTTTACGATAACTCATACATTAGCTTCAGAGAGAGACGAAAGACATAAGACGTAGCCTAAGTGAAGACTTTAAATTGTTGTAAATGTTTACGAAAACGAGTACATTAATTTCAATGAAGACTTTAAATGTTGGTTCACTAAAGACTACATTTTCTTTAATGTTGAGAATAACATGAAAGTTTACAGTAAAATGTACCTTAGCTTCATTGAGAACTATTTTACAAAGTCACATTTATGATAATGTGTGCATAGATTAATTGAAGACTAAATTGCCTTTGATGTTTAGGGGAAAAAAACATTTACAATATCATGGAGATTAGCATCACGAAAGACTTTAAAAGGTCTTGGATGGTTGAAAAACAAGTTGTTCCTTCAAAAATGTGTGTGTTTAGTTCAGGAAAGACTTTTGCAGTTGCCATTAATGTTTACGAAAACGTGAAAGCGTACGTTATAACGTATATGAGTTTCATTGAAGAATTGAAATTGACTTTGATATTATGAAAATACATACGTTTACAATAACACAGATTAGCTTCATTGAAGACTAAATGGTCTTGCATGTTTAACAAAACCTGAATGTGTTCTCAAACACGTACGTTAGGTTCGCGAAAGACTCAAAATTGTTTTTGATTTTCAAAACAGTACGTTTTGTGACATTTCAAATATTCTGTAAATAAAACAGTAAATTGTCTTCAGTGTTTACAAAAAAATTACACTTTAACAAAGCTACGTACTAAACATTACAAACTTCACTGAAGACAAAAAACGTTTTTGCATGATGTGTTCGAAAATGCGTACATTCGGTTTACTTGACTTTAAATCGTCTTGTATTTACAAAAAACGTATGTTTTTGATAACACATCCATTAGCTTCATTGAAGATTTGAAATTGTCTTATGAGTTATGAAAACGCATACATTAGCTGTCATACTAAATTGTATTTTCACAAAAAAGCAAGCTTTTTCTTTACTTAAAAAAAAACAGTCTCGTACAAATTTATGTACATTGCCTGAATCTTAACGTCTGCATTGAACTCATTAGCGTCGTTGGTGGGGGGGAAACATCAGCGGCACGTTTTGCGTTATCTGGATGTTTTTTGGTGCTTTGCTGGCGGGCACGTCCCCGCCGGGACACCGCACTGATTAAATCCTCGCTTCCTGCAGTAGCCAGCAAAGTCGTCGCGAGGCGTTAGATGGCGCTCAGCTGTTTGTAGCACCGCAAGCGTGGCTCACAGGGACCGCAAACGTTCCTTCAGGTGTGTGGGTGCGTGTCCTAAAGGCTTTTGGGTGTTATGCTGCAGGGTGACTTTCTGCATATGCGCTGCTGTAAACTCTGTAATAGTCCTTCAAAATCCTTTGATAGAACTAAAAAAAAAACATACGGTTGCTCCTTTTTCTCTCCAGATGCCATAAAAGCGCATCCCGCCTCACTGTAGCAGATTGATGGTTTTCATTAAGATGCTGGCGAAAATGTAAAGTTGACATACATTTCCTGCAGTGCAATTTGTATATATATTTTGTTTGTTTGTTTCACGTCACATAGTGAGGAGAGGAGGTGGTAATCAAACGAGCAATAACTCTGTCACGCGTTTGTGATGAAATATAAATTAAAGAATCAAATCAAATGGCAGGTAAATATGAATTATTGCTGGAGAGCTTCTGTTGTCTGTGTGCCACTATGGTATTTTAGGATATAACTACAGAAGTAATTCTTATGTTGTCTTGTCTTTGAGGTTTGCAGAAATTTTTTTATTTTAGTTTTGTCGAATAAAGTGTCTTTGATATAACTTCATATGAAAACGTGCAAAATTGAATTGATTTTGATGTTTTGGAAAACGCGACCGTTGGTTATGATGACTACCCTGTCTTTGATGTTAACAGACTCAAAATGCAAGTGTTTTTTAAAACATCAAAGACAATTTAGAACCTACGACGATTTTGAGTTTTTGTAAACATCAAATGCATTTTTTTTTTTTCGTGTCTTGCATTTTCAGAAACATCAAAGACAATTTGAAATTTGTTTACAAACGCATCAGGATAACATTTGTCGTCACTGTTTTTTGAGTCTTTGTTAACATCAAAGTCACCCGGCAGACTCAAAATTGTGTTTGATGTTTACGAAAACACAAATGGAGTCATTGCAGCCTCATTTTCTTCAAGTTTGCCAAAGACTCGAAATTGTATTTGATGTTTATAAAAAAAAAAAAAAAAAAAACACATTAAGAGTCATTGACAAAACAAAACTTTCCTTAATATGTACAAAAACAGGTTCGTGGAAGACTCGTTGTCTTTAATTCTTATAAAACCACTTCCATAAGGTTCGTCCAAGACTGAATTGTCTTTAATGATTATGAAAACATGCTAGTTAGTCATTAAAGACTCCGATTTTTTTGGTTGTGTTCAAAAACTGATTATGAAAAAATTCTACATATCTTTAAATTGGTCTTTGATGATGACAAAAACACACATGGTACTCATTTAAGACTTAAGCTTTTCATACGTTAGCTTCAACAGAAACTCAAAATTGTGCTTGAAGTTTTCAAAATTTTCATTTTGGATGTTCCGGAAAACAAAACCGGCACGTTGGCTAAATACTTCAAACTGTTCTTGATGATGTTTACGAAAAACAGGTCAGGTTTGCCAAAAATGTAAACTTTAACCACTGCATAGCTGTGTTTTTTTCCCTTCTCCTTAGCATCGGAAGGCTAACGCGCTCTTGCCAAGCGGCACCCGCAGGCACCAAAGATGCGTTTGATAGTGGCGAGCTCCGGCGGCATTGCGACTAATGAGAGCCAGAGAAGGAAACGAGGGCGCCCCTGCAGGCACATGCTTGTAATTTCCTCACGTGATTACAGGGGGAAGGGGGCTTGGGAAGCAGGTCAAAACCAGCTGGGTGTTAAACCGGTGACGGCCCGGAATGCCACTCGCTTCCCACGATTTTCTTTTTGACAGAATCAGACAAAACGACAAAGGTGACCCGCAGATTTTTCAGTATTGGGTGTTGAACGGCAGCTGTCTGAAAGGCAATCAGGGCCAACTTTTTAAAAATTCCTTTTAAATCTAAAAATAAGAATTTATTCTTGTAATATTGCTGACTTTTTCTCTGAAAATTCCAACTTCATTCTCTTAAGACACTACGTAACTAATAACATACAACTTTATTCTCATGAAATTATGACTTGAAATCTCCAAGTAATACTCCTTTGTAGCCGTCCAAATGGCATTTCATCGTCATTTAAAATGCAAGACGTCGTCTTACCGTTATCCTCCACGCTGAAGTGAAAGACGTCCGATGTGGTGTTTTCTTCTTTCCGCACGAAGTACCATACGTTCAGATCGTCGATATCGGCTACAAGAAAAAAAACAACATGAGAGAGCAAATACATGCCGTGGACAAAGGTATTGGGACACCTCCAAGGCGGTTTTGTGGGTCATTGTTGGACATTTTAGAATCCATTGGAATTTAGTGCAGTATTCAGCACCCACCAGCGGAGGCGCTGTTGAATGAATTGATTGAAGAAGTGCGTCTCAATACTTTTAACCTGATGAAAAATGACGCAGAAAGGCTTTTGGAGAACATTTTGTCCCTCCACATCAAAATCATTCATTGATTCATTCATTTTCCATACCGCTTATCCTCACTAGGGTCGCAGGCACATCAAAATCAATTGAAAAAATAATTTGCATTTCGATTTTCCACATTAGGAAATTCATTGAAGATACACTGACCTCCAGATTAAAACTCAAACACACGCATGCGTGCACACACACACACACAGTCTAATGCACTCTCAAACACACGCACACAGCTGATGCATCCTATGTCAACAAAGCAGGTGATTTTGTTTCCACAGCAGCAGCTGTGTTTTTTCTGTTGTTCTTTTTCTCCGAGACGGTCTTAGTGCCTCCTCCAGAAAATCATTACAGCAGGTCAATAATAGATGACGACAGGAGGAGGAGTGTCCCAATACTTCTGAACATACATTTGGCATTCATGGGGATTTAAGTAAAATTCAAATTCATAAAATTAAGACTTTTTAAGTTATGATTTTATTATTATATACATATATACACACACAGATACACATATATATACACATTTTATATACACACACATACATACTATTTTATCTTATAATATTCAGACTTTTAATCTTAAAAAACTATTTCATAACAATAACAAAAACATCTAAAGAACACAAATTCAATAATTCCTATGACACCTTTGTTGACACTTTTATTGAATGCTAATCTTTTATGTTCTAAAAGCAACATCGGTTGGCTTCTTATTACAATTATTCATAACACTTATGTATGACACTTAAGATCATTTAATATGACAATTTATATAGATATATTTTTTAAACTAGAAAGCTGTGGGCTGGTGTGTCCCATCTGGCAGACTGCAAACGTCCCCCACCAGCACCCGACTCGAAATGTCTTCCCATCACCAAGATTGCCGTCGTGACCTTTTTCCGCCATCATCCGCACTTCCTGTCTCCATTATTCATCGGCAAAGCCAAAACATCAACTGCAATAATTAATTACACCGCAACAGAAACGAGATGCTCAAAATCAATACCAACACTAATGAAATATGTGCAAGGATTGTTCACTGAAAACAAAAAGATACAGTTCTAGTGTTTAAGCTTTTTTTTAGGCTCACATGGACTTATTTTTTAGGAGACAAACATCTAATGACCCCAAAAACAACAAAAGGTCACCTAAGATATACATTTTTTAAATTATGTAAATTTGCAGATAAATGTGGATTTAAAAAAACAAAACAAAGTTATAAAATGTCAGATTTTAAAAATAAATATGGATTTTTTTTTTTTTTTTTTTTTTTTTTACACACATTTTGACTTTTGTTTTGAAATATTCTCTGTAGTCTCATTCATGGATACACTGGCCCATCTATCCATTTTAATGTCAGCCCACCTAAGGACTAAAGTGCTCTTTTTCTACTTAAAAAAACCAAACAGAAAAAAAAACAAAAAAAAAAACACTTGTATGGCTCCTGTTTCATTTTTTTCCTGACGCCAAAAGGCAGACAGTTAACAGTGACCAAAAAGAAGAAAATAAAAAAGAGAAGGAAAGATGCAAGTCTGCCTTTGGAACGCTTTTATCAGCAGTCATCATGATTTTTTCAACATTCAAATAGCAGGAAAAGCTTTCGTTTAAATAATAAAATGGCCTCCTTTTTGGGGATTTTCTACATTATTTACAAACTTTCACATTTAATGCCAATATGATATGACGAAAGAGCCTCGAACATTGGAGAGGCACATTTGATGTTTATTACAAATTTGTTATTTTTTAATATAAGCAGTGATGACTTATTGTGACACTTGTGCTACAGTTAAGAATGTTGCTTTATAAATGCTCTCATTGTTTATGGTTAATAAAGGCAACTGGAGGTTGAATTTTTATTACCATTATTTTTGTTAGAGTATATCTAAAAAATACAACTATTTAAGAAAAACTTCATTCAAAATTCTAATTTCTTTTGATTATCATTATTTTTAGGGAGGAGTACTATTTTTTAGAAATATGACTTTTGTCATAAGATTAAGTTTTGATTTAATAACATTTGACGAAGATGTGTGATGTGTTATCTAAAAACATTTGAATATATTCTCAAACTTTGTCTTGTAAAAAAATACATTCTATTAAAAATATTTTTAACAAATTTCATCGAAAAAAATATTCTTGTAAAACTACGTTTTCTTGTATTAGCACATTTGTATCCCCTCAAAAATGATAATTTCATTGAAATTACAACTTCAATCAGCTAAATTCAGATTTTTAACGTAAAAAAAAAGTTCAAAAAAAAGTATTTCATATCCTTGACTTTATATTTAAAAAAGTGAGTTTATTCTCTTGAAAGTATGACTTTTTATCTAAAAAACAATATGACTATTCTCGTACCATTACACATAAAAAAAAAACACTTTTTAGAAAAAAATCGTGTCATCTTTATTCTTGGTAGAGATTGACATTTAAAAAAAGCAACTTTATTCTTGTAAAATTATGTGATGTTGACAAATATGGCGAACTAAAAAAAATAATTTATTCTTGTAAGTGCATAATTTTTTTTATGTAAAATACAAAACACTGTTCTTATATTCCCAATTTTTATCTCCCCAAAACCTTTTATCCAAAAATCAGTTTGAACGACTTTCAGTTGACAGATTTTTTTTATGTGCGTCAAAAGAAATAAACATGAAGAGAAGTAAAGTTAAATTCAATCAATAAAACCAATCTCTTAGCTTACCTTGACTGAAGCTGTCCACCGAGTTGTTCCCACGGCCCATGTTCACCAGGTACCCATGCCTGGGCGGTGTGGTGACCCGGAACACCAGCGCTGCCGGTCCACTGTCCCGATCTGCTGCCCTCAGGTGCTTTGGTCCAACAAGGTGCCCCAGCTGCCCTGTGGGTAGAGTCTTCAGGGTGGAAGCGCCCTTGTTTACCGCCATCTGGGGGACGCTGTTGTCCACGGGTACCACGATGATCTTCAGGGTCTGCGGGCGGCGCGTCTCGAAGACAGTGTCCGGGAACACGTAAAAATCCGAGTGGGTGCCGTCCGTCACGGTGAAGGAGAAGGAGTCCTCAAGGGATTCGGTGCCGTCATGCGCGTAGCTGATGATGTTTTTGTTGAGGTCCTGCTTGGTGAACATGCTGACCGGTTTGGATTTGTTGAACAGGAGCTTTCCATGGACCGGTAGCTGGGTGACAGTGAACTTGAGCAACTTCTCTACAGTGTCTTGGTCCTCGGCGGTGAGCTCAAAGGGTGTGATGACCTTACTGTGCCCCTCGGTCACCCGAAGACTGTTAATGGTAACCACGGGTTTCTTGTTGTCCACATCTAGGATGGAGACCCGGAAGGTTCTGAAGATTGGATTGTAGCCATCTGTGACTTCAAACTCGAAACTGTCCATCTTCAGCTCGTCATCTGCAGTGTGGATGTAATAGATCTTGCTTCCGGCTAGTTGGAGCTGTGTGAAGGACACGACAGACACCCCGGGGGTGTCCGTGTACTCCAAGTGGCCCCGCACGGGCGCCCTGGTGATGGTGAAGACTAGGTTCTCATCTGGGCTGTTGAGGTCGGTGGTGCTGAGGAGGTCAGTGGTCAGTGTAACACGGCCGCCTTCCTTGAGGGACACGCCCTTGCTGACCACATCAGGGAAGACCACATCGATGCCGCCCACGCTGATGTAGAAGTAGCGGTCGATCAGCAGGTTGATCCCATCCGTCACATCAAACTTGATCAAGTCTCGGATGCCTTCCTGGCCATTGTGGGTATAAAAGACATGCCTGGCATTCACTTCTGTTTGCGTGAAGTTCGAGCCCAGTGTAATGTTCTCTGTAGAGCCAAGAGGGGTTCTCCTCTGGAGGAGACCCTGACTGGGCCCGAAACGGATTATGTATGCGAGCGAGTTGTCATCCGAATCCAAATCTGTCGCTTTGAGGACTTTGCCGTCAACATCTTTGGTCTCGCCGACTTCCACATCCAAGCCATTATTGATTTGCATCCTGGGGGTCTCGTCATCAACAGCGATGATAGTCACCGCTGCCGACTTCCATACCGAGAACTTCCCGTCGGTCAGGAGGAGTTCAAAGCTGTCCTCCGTCGTTTCCGAGTCATCGTGTTTGTAGACGATGCTCGACGCCTCTCGGATCGCCTCCAGCGTGAAGTTGCTCACTAAGATGGATCCAGTGGGCAGCTGGTTCACGATGACGCCATGTTTGGGCGGCCTGGAGATGATAAACATCAGCTCCTGGGCAGGCACGTCAGCATCATGGCCGTTCACCACGGATGTGTCGAATACCACGTTCATGCCCTCCATCACCATGATCTCCCTCAAGAAGATTTCTGGCAGCTCATCATTGGTGGGGACAATTACGATGGGAAAGAAGAGCTTTTCCGAGAAGTTGATGCCGTCCGAGCACGTGAAGGTGAACTGGTCCTCCACTGGCTCCACACCTTTGTAGATGCTCTGTACATAGAAAATATTTCCCGCCCGGACGTCACCAACGGTAAAGGCGCTGACGGCTGTGCCCGACCTAGACTTTTCCGAACCGGGAGCGGGCGAAATGTTCTGCACGTAGCCTGCGTTTGGTTGCACGATGATCGTGCACAGGATGTCTTCCACTGGGGTGTCGATGTCGTCGACATTCAAGTGCTGAGGACCGATGGAGTTTTTGTCCCCTTCCAGAACACTGAATTGCAACCCGACTCCGACCTCAGGGGCCTCGCTGTCCACAGGGAGCACAGTGACTCGCACATGCACCCCGTGGACTCGGTTGCCGCCCACCGTCCAATCGTCCGACATGTCCGTGAGGGTCAGGTTGAAGCCATCCTGGTGAGAAGTGAGGCCAATCTCACCGCCGGTGTGGGCGTAGACGACCACGCCGTTAATCACCTCCGTCTGTGTGAACCTGCTGGCGGGTAGGCCTTTCACCAAGATCTCCCCCATGGTCGGCGGGTCCTCCAGTATGAAAGTCAGCTGAAGATCATCCGTGTCATCGTCACGGCCTTGGATGACATTGGCCGTGATCTCCGCAGCGCCGTTTTCCAGAACATCCATGCGAGAGCCGACGGTGCCGGCGGGAAGGCTGAGAGTCGGGGCCTCGTCATCAATTAGCTTCACGTGGACTTTGACAGTTACGGTCACCACGTGAACGCAGTCGCTGACGTCCAGCTGAAACTCGTCGCTGGCCGTTTCCTCGCCACCGTGGCTGTACGAAATCCTGCCTTCCGAGAGGTCCTGCAGACTGAACACGGCTTTTTCTGGCAAGTTGGCAAACGCCACCTGGATGGTTCCGTGTTTGGGCGGCTGACTGAGCCTGAAGGTAATGGTTTGACTCTCTGTGTCAGCATCTACAGCGTCGAGCTCGGCGAGGGTGAGGATGTGCACGCCACCCTCAAACACCGCGAAACCAGTGTTAGTGATCTGTGGTGGCTTGTTGTTGATCGGCTGGAGGTAGATTGTAAACACCCCCTCCACGCTGTTCCTTGCCGTGTCTTCAACGCTGTACCGAAACTGCAACACGTGCGTCGTGATTCCCAGGTCCTTGTCAGGCGGGCTGTACGCGATCTTGCGGTGGTTCACTTGAGCTTGAGTGAACTCGGTCACCTCGACATCAGGGTTGTCCGTCAGAACCAAAGAACCAAAGACCAGCTGGTGGTTTTCGTCTGTATCCGTCGGGGGTTGCAATAACGTGTACTTAAGGTCGCGGTCTTCAGAGTCCAAATCCGTGTAGCGCAGGACTTCTTTACTGACCTGAGTCAGCTTGTTCTCCTCCACTGTCATCTGCAGGGCGGTGCCGGGGTGAAGCTCAGGTGGGACATTGTCGATAGGCAAAACCCGAATTACAAATGTAGCCTGATCTGACTCATTTGGGGGGTCATTGTCATCCTGGACAGTGAAGACAAATTGGTCCATAATGGTGTCGATGTTATGAGGCCCCATGTGCTTGTAGAACAGCTTCCCATCTGTGATGTCCTTCTGCAGCCACTCGTACACCTCCTTCTCGTAGACCTCGTCCTCTGTGTTGAATTTCCAAGAGGAAGGGTCCTCTGGGGCGTCAGACTGCCTTAGCAGCATGACGCCGATGGCGGAAAACGGCGGGACCATGGTGAATTTAACAGTGGAATCTTCTGAGTCGATGTCGGCAGCACTGAGCGCGAGGGGCGACACGGGCATCATCTGGTACTTGAACAGCACCAGGCCGGTGTTTGCGTTGACGATGGGAGGCTCGTCATCAGTGGGCACCACAGTGACAGGGAAGAGGAACTCCACATGGTGTTTACCGTCCGTCATCTTGAACACGATGTTGTCGCTGTGCGTGTCGCTGCCGTCGTGCTGGTACACCACTGTGCCGGCAGCTAAGTCGGCAGCCGTGAAGCTGTCGCCGTGGGACCCCAGCACCAGCAGGAGCCCATGGCGCAACCCCCCCACCACAGTGATGCTCACCGCCTCAAGGTTGTCCTCGTCGCTGATCTCCAGGTTGTGGCCTGTCACCAGGGGACGGGACTGACCCTCATATATGAGCTGTCCGGCGTTCTGGGTCACCACCGGTGCCAGCGAGTTCATGGGCTTTACCACGATCATGAAGGCAAAGGGATCAGACACAGCCCCCTCCGGGTCCACTACTTCAAATTCGAGCTGGAATATCCTCTCGGTGTCAGCGTCCAGCGAGGGCGGCTTGTAGGTGATCTTGAGGTCTTTCAGGTCCCGCTGGTAGAAGGAGGTAATTGGCAGGTTCTGGTCGTCGGTGCTGACAATGTAGCCCTCCTCGTAGGACAGTGGGTAGGTGACATTGAAGACCAGCTCGCCAGGGTCCGACTCGGCGTCATCTGAGGCGAGCATTTCGGGCGTGAACGCAGTCATGACGAACTGGCTCACTTCCATCATCATCATAGCGACGAAGCTGGGCCTGGGCGCCGTGTTCTCCTGGCCCACACGGATTCGGACCATCAGGTGGAAGTGCTCCTGCTTCACCAGGTTGCCTTCTCGGTCCCGGAGCTCCACTACCATGGGGATGTGGTCCCGGTTGGGTGACACCCCCTGGAACGTGTGGTTATAGCGGATGTCCGCCTGCGTCAACTCGTCACAGTCCATTGTCTGGGACAGTTTTCCGCCGTCCAGCAGCCGCCCGTAGCGGGGCAAAGCGCTCCTGCCCGCCAAAGACATCACCCCACACTTATACATCTCCCAGTCGTAGGTAAAATTTAAGATCTTGTGGTCTATGGCATCGCTGGTGCCCCTCAGGTGGGTGACGGTCAGCGGCATGTTCTTGGTGAGCAGCTCCAGCTGCGTAAAGACCACCTCCACCTCCATGACAAAGGGGATGACGACTGTCTCGGCGTGCGAGTCGTAACGCAGCTGGAGCCGCACCCGATCCTGCGCCGGACTTCTGGAGCCATAGTGGGTGTATGTGACGTCGTTGGGGCCAAAGACACATGGAAACTTCTTAGGTGAGAGGCGACCGAGGCGCTGCGCTAGCGGGTCGTTGTCCAGAACCGTCACGCTGCAGCGGTCGCCCGACTGCGCCTGAATCACCAGGTCGTTGACCGGGTCGACGAACACGACCCGGCCCAGGGGCACGTGGATGCGGTTGTTGGCCACCAGGATGTCATCCTCGGAGAGCTCAGAGCGCAGCGCGTAGAGAGGCGGGTGTGCATAAAGCTGGGAGTGAGCGGAAAGCTGAATGTGCGCCGCTGAGAGGCAGAGGACGAGAAGCGCGCACAACATGTCAGCAGTGGATATAAAAACTACACAATAAAAAAAAAAATGAAAAAACCTCCAGGCGTGCGGATGGTGTGCATCCACGCCGGCTGACGTCCTGGAACTGTCAGTGCGCGAGTGGCGCGCACCACTTTTAACTTGAGGCACTCAGGAGTGGGGGGGGTGAGTGTGGGGATGCGGCCGCACCCGCCCCCTCGGAGCAAGCGGAGGGCTCCCTGTCAGCCCATTGGCCGAATAAGGCTGTCACTCACAAACAGGAGCTGTGGTCCAGCCCTTACTAGAAGCAAATGTTACTCTTATAATTTGTAATTAAATTAAATACGGTACAATAGTGCAGCCCTATATAACTGTATCATGACTCAATGAGGACATTTAGGGAAATATTGTAAGTGTTGCGAATGAATAAAGTAATTTTGTGACAAAAGACTGAAGACAATCTTTACAATTGATGTGACGTTGGTGAGATTAAAGCTAAAAAGTACATTTTAAATTAATAATTAGGAGATAAAATATGATCTATGGTAGGACAAAACTGGGGTTTTTAATTAATAAATGGGAAAATAAAATCCAGAGTCCTGAGTTCAAAGATAAATATTTCCCAAAAATTTAACTACAGCTACAAGTGAAAACATACTGTACATATTAAAAACATTATTTTTAGTCAGTAATAAAATAACATAGAAAAGAACTCCAAAGATCTTATTTCTTATGAATTGTGTTTAAATTGAAAAGGTAAATTTCTTTACAAACAATAAAAAAATAAGGATATCTAGAGATCTGAATGAAAATGTATGTTTCTTTGAAGTAAATAACAAAATACACTACAAATTTAAGTCATAGGTCTTAGAGGGGGAAAATACATCTTAATTATTAATCAAATAAAATCTATAGAGCTTAAGGTTAAAAGGTTAATTTCTTTTTTAATGATAAAAAATACATTAAAATCTTGAAATTTGAGTGAATGTATGGTTATAAATCAATAAAAGAAAGAAAATGCAATCTACAGTCACATATTTCTTCATGAAAAATAAAATAAAATTAGGATCTTAAAGTGACACACAAAGTACGTCTTATGAGTTGAATGAAATTAAAAACCTAGTGCTAAGAGTTGAAAAAGTACATTTCATATATAATGAAAAAAATAAATACAATGTAGAACCTTAAGGGGGGAAGAAAATCGAAAATAGAAATGTGATGACCTCGAAACGTCCACCAACCGCATCTTCTGCCAATTATTTTCATGCTCAAGTCGATCTACTCTGCCTGGAGGGTGAGTTACAATGTGGGGCTCAAGAAAGACACACCAAAAAGTATCTTTCCACATACATCAAAATAACCTGGAGGAAGAGGTGCACAGATGATGCTGAAAGGGTGAGGAGAGGTCTTTTAGTGCCTTGTCAGTTCACAGCATCCTCCTCCTCTCCTCCTTTTCCAGCTGCCGTATACTTTACCATACTGGATGTTTTCCCACAACATTCCAGAAACATGCGTGATGCGTCAAGTCAAATGGGGACAAGGGGCCAGTGAGGAAAGAGGAACAAAGCAGGCAGGCAGGTAAACATTATCCTTGACTAAATTTGAGAGGCCACATTTTCACCTGGAACACTCTTTTCGTGTGCGTTTCCCACAAACTTTGATTTGAGTCCACAAATACACCGCTATTTATATTTAGTCTTTAGTGTTATATTAAGTCTTTACAATTGTTGCTTTCTTTCACACTCACCTCTGTATATTTAGCATCTATTATTATATACTCGTATACTAAATACCTTTAGACTATGATAAAAGTTGTTTTTTTTAACCAACAACGCTGCTGACTATTTCTGCTGCTGTTCACTTTTAATTTTGCAAATATTTATGATCTATTGATTGTATACTACTAACAGAGTATTTAGCAATAAATGTATTCTTTATAAATACATGTCCAGTGTGGTTGCACCGTAAGCGTGTTAACCCTTCACATTTTGACGCAACTCAAGAAGTAATAGTGTCACAAGACGCACACCCAGCAATTCAAGTCTGACGGGAAGCTCACCCAACCACACGCACACACACAGTGACACACACGGTGGACTCACGTGTGTTGCTGCTTTTCTTCCCATGGACAACAGCGTCGCCAACAAAACCCTTTCTCCCACCGCGCCAGCTCTGTAATTAAGCGCACAGTGAGCTCGAGTGTACACAAAGTCGCACAACAAACCAACATTAGTGCTCCTTTGTTCCCCTGCGCCTTTCTTACCAAATGAACCTGCTCCTGTCAGGTCTAAGTAACTCACTTATTAGTTTGTAATCATGGGAATGTACAACAGAACTGGGAGAGGGGTTTAACATTTATCCCAAACTGTTGTTTTTAAATTGTGGTTTAAGTTTTGACTTGTAAGATAAGTGTGTTTTTTTTTTTTTTTTTTTTATGAGGTACACAATCGCTTGACATATGTTAAAAAAAGATAATGCTTTTTTTGGGTTTTTTTTTTGTCATGGACCTTTAAATATCTTATTACCATGACAAAAATTAAAAGGAAAAGTCAGTGGGTATGATAAATGCTTAACTTTTTTTAAAATTTTGTTTTCATTTTTAGGTTATTACAGTTCTGGGTGTACCCTGCCTCTCGCTCCAGCACGTCCGCGACCCGCGTGACGATAAGCGGAACGGAAGATGAATGAATTAAAGATAAAAATGATCTATATTCTAATTTACAGTTACACTGATTAAGAATACCTCAAGAGGAAGTTCAATATTTTAAGTTGGACATTTTTTTTCTGTTGTGTTTTGCTCCCACTTTTACAATGGAAAAAAATAAAAATCAGAAAATACTTTGAAGAAAAAAGAAATACTAGTGTCTCTTAAGATGTGTCAATATATTAGGCACACCAAACAAATAAATACCAGTGAGGATGATCGTCATCAAAGTGAGAAATTTATGGGCTATAATTAGATGTGTACTGGAAGTTAATACCTGAGCGTTTTTGACTTTCTGCTTAATGCTCTGGGGCCCTCTGCTGGTGATCGCTGGCAACACACACACAAATGTCACTCAAGTGTAAAAAGACGTTAATACCCAGGTAAAATAAAGTAACAACTACTCACCCTTCTTTGAAGGCATCCACCTCACAAACATAACAGGAAGGTTTTTTTTGCCGGTCAGTACTGCCACCTAGTGGTGTTGTGTGTACTGACACAGTAGAACAATTTCAATGGTTTGAATCAATCAAGAAACGTGGAAGGGAGGTTATATTGAAAAGTATCTCTTGAGAATTTTGCAGTGAAATCAATGCAGGAATTTGGGCAATGTGAGGAATAATTCTGCACATGTACGTGGAAAGATGTGGAACGTCTTTGTTAACGGTCACATTCACATGAATGGGTATTATTGTATGGGAAAATATGCAAGTGTGGGAAAACTGACAATTTTTGGGAATGAGAAAAATACAAGCCCAAATGTCCTGAATTTTGTGAAGATATGGATGTTTGAATGGACTGAATCAGCTGAGAAAAGTGGAAGGAAGTAGGTCAAATCTCTCCGTGAGGGTTTTACTGTGAGAATTTTGCCTGAAAACGTGGGTGCATCTTCTCCTAAATCCACCTGCCTGCTGCTTCCATAAAAGAAGAAAGGCGGTGCTCACGTCTTCAAATGTTAGTTCATTAACGTGACCAAACAATATTCAATAATAAGTGTTCCTTTGTTTTTTTATTACTTCCATTCAACCAACCCCAAATATTTTTTGAGCCATTCCCATCTCACCAACAAAATAACTTGGCACACAAAATGGCAGCCACCGCAATATGGGAATCCGTCTCGAGCGTTTATTCCCTATCCTTGAGATCTGGATTCTGGCCTGTTTTACTGCCACTTCTCCGAAAGGCAATATAGGCAAACGTGACTTGAGGTCCATGTACAACGACGATTTCAACTGATCTGTGTAAAAGGTACTCATTAGGTAATGGGAAGGTTGAAGTGCACGCTTTGTCTGCACTAGTAGGACAATTACATGCTACTCGTGAGGCAAAACTGTGCACTTGTTGACAACTGTATGCTACTAGCACTAGTATTGAATATAGAATATAGCAGAAAAGTATCAAATTCTTTTACCACCTAGCGCACACTTTTGCCTCACAAGTAACACGTAGTTAGTTGAGAAATGTCATACAGTAGTGGATGGCAGTTTGTGGAAAAAATATCAAGCTTAAGGTTGTACCGGTACACCAAAAGAGAGGCACTAGTAGTGGAAAGGTTTTACAAGGACGACAGTCATTCTACTAGAGTGAGGACAAAGTGTGCATACTAGTACATGACATACATATAGGACTCTTACTAGTAATTTTTTCCACTACTGTATATTTCTGCACAATTTGACAACTACATGCTACTAGCGAGGCATGACTTTGCACTCGTTGACATTTGCGGACTACGAGCACGACTAGTGAAGTGCTAGATGTTAACTTTCTGATGTAACTATTAGTATTTTGCCATACTAGTGGGACAACTAGATGCTACTAGTGAGGCAAAACTACGACTGGGCATTTTGGGGCTAATAGTAGGGTCCAACAGGCTACTAGTGTGTGTGACATGCTTACTAGTTGGGCTGAGAAGTGTTACTAGTGCAACACGGCAGTTTGTAAGTCAGGTTTAATTGGGTACTATTAGGCCCAAAGGGGTGGTAGTAGTAATGGGAAAACCAGTACTAGTAAGACAGTCCATTCTACAAGTGTGCTGAACTGTCTTACTAATGAGGACAAAGAGGATACTAGTACATGGATATCGAGGATAAGGAATAAATGCTCTAACGGCTTTCGAATGGCAGCCACCGCAATATCATAAGTGGCGCCTCCATGTGGAAAAGCAGGCAGGTACAAGCACACTGTCTTTAAGTAAAAAAAGAAGAAGAAAAATCTGGCTTCTGATTGGGTCACAAGTCAAAACAGTCTCTCCTCTGATTGGTTAGTCGCTCTTAATTGGAGGCTGCAGTTTCCAGGCTCCCATCAGGTAGCGCAGGCGGATGAAGAGCAGGTCCCGGCCCATCTGGAGCCAACTCCAGAACGGAACCAGCTTGGAGCCTGAGGACGCGCACATGCTCTTAAATTCTCAATCCAAACCCCTTTCATACAGAAGAAGGAAGACAGTTTTTTTCTGGCCTTGCTGTTCTTTGTGAAAGCTACCAATTAGGTAATAGGAAGGTTGAAGTCGACGTGAATTGGCCGGCTTAAAAGCGGAATGTGTGACACTTAGCACCCGAGACTCGCTGATCACGTACCCTTTGCATCGGAAGCAGTTGATTTTTTTCCTGGAAACTTCCACACATTTCTTTACCCTTTCATTGACTTTTTGCTTTTCACTTTCACACAGCCTTCATCCCATCTCTGCAGTTACATTGTTAACCAGAAAATTCATGTCGACACTTCAACCTCATCCGTGTTCCGTGTTGGTACCTTTCACACGGAAGGTGGGGGCAGGATAGTGGCCAACAATGTCACCTTCTATCTCGGTCCAGTTGACGGCCACCTCCGCGATGGGGATCTTCAAGCGCTGCGCGATGTATAAGAGCTCCACGTCGAAAGCCCTGCGAGGAAAACGTCAAAATGACGGCTTTGTTAACCCTAACAAAGTACAGTGTTTGGCTCCGATTGGCTGCTGTGCTACCACTAGTGGTATGTGGGCTCCCTCTACTGGTAAGTGAAGAATCGCAGAATAAAATGTTCAAACTCTGCATCACGGCTTTTTATTAATCCAGTACAGTACATTTATTAAGTACAGTACAGTTCAGTTGTATTGAACTTTTATGTAAAACACATTAGCATTTCATCCATTACAACAGTTTGTTTTTCATTGATTTAGGTACAATTTGTATTTAACTTCCATGCAAGACATTTGAATTCACAGCTCATAGTTTCTGCTCACCATCGTTCCACGTGCAGCGAAGAGAAGGTGCGCAGCGCCGCCTCGCGTGTGAAAACCTTGAAGCCGCACTGCGTGTCGCGGACGCCGCGCACGCACAAGAACCAGACCAGGAAGTGGAAGCCGCGCATGAGGACGTTGCGGAACAGGGAACGCTGAGGCGGAAACGCAATGGCCATCGTTAAAAGACAGGTGGCGCCGTTGGGGTTAGTTTGCGAGCGGATCCGGTCGGGTTACCTGAGCGAGCGCCTCCTGCTCCAGGTGAGCTCTGGAACCGCACGAGATGGCCATGTTGCCCTGGAAACGGGAAACATTGAGAAAAGGGACTTTTTTTTAAACAACGTGTACACAAATATAGGGTGGGACAAAGATATACACTTCCTTCATTCAGTCCTTCCTTCCTTCTTCTCTTTCCTTTTTCTTTCTTCCTCCCTCCCCCTCCTTATTACCTTCCATTCTCCCTTTTTTTCCTCATATATTCATCTATCCTTCCTTCTTCTTCCCCCATTCTTAGCTTCCTTCTTTCATTCATCAACCCTCCCTCCCTTACATCCTCCTCACCTACTTTAATTCATCCTTCCTTCCTTCAATAGCCTCACCTTCATTCTTACCTTCCATCCATCGTTCCTCCATTCAGGAGATTCCAAACATCATTCCTATCTCCCTTCATCTTATCTTCCTCACTCTTTACCTTTCTTCCACCCTTTGTTTCTTTCTTCCTCACTTCTCTCTCTCCCTCTCTACTCTCCATACTTCCATCATTCCTTCCTCCATCCCTCCCCTCCTTATCTTCTGTCTTTCAGAAGATTCCATATTTCCTTTGTGCCTTCTTTAATTCTTCCTTCCTTTTTCACACCCTTTGTTTCCTACCTCCCTCCCAGTTTTCATTTGTTCCTTCCTTCCTTCCTCCCTCCCTCCCATACTCCCTCCCTAACTGCCTTGCATACCTTTATCATTCCTTCCTTCCATTCTTCCTACCGTCCATCCTCTCTTCTTCCTCCCTCCCTTCCTGTCTTTCTTACCTTGCAAACTTCCCTCCTGCCATCCATCATTCCTTCCTTCCTTTTAAAATTCTAATTTGTGGCTAGTCGCTTTTTGGGGTGAAAAATAACTGCTAGATGCGTCGGAAAAGTTGGCAACAACGAGTAGCCCTTGCCACGTCACGATGCCCTAGCTCCGCCCCAGTCGTCATGGTAACAAAAGCAGTAGTCTTCATTTGCATGAGACAGGACCGGCCCCCCCCCCCAATACCGAGTGATTTCAAGCAGAGTGTGATAAATGGATATTAAACTTGCTGTGTTTTTATCCTTTGTGGATTACTATTTTTATTAATATACAAATAAAAACTTAATTCTTACCGGTTTGGGATTGAGATCTTTAAGGCCCCCTTCCACCTTTTCGACATCGCCAAACTTTGTGGCTCCGTCTGCGTCCGCCATGAGAATGAGGCGCCCCCTGGAGCTCAGGGTTCCCTTTACGGCGGCACACGCAAATGTTAGCACGATAGCGAGCTTCTTCTGCTAGCAGGATGCTAACGTCTCTCACCATGCGCACGGCGCCTCCTTTTCCCCGGTTCTTGACCAGCGTCAGAACCCGCACTTTCTCTGCACCGTACTTCTTGGTGTACCGCAACACCACCTGGTGGTTGAGCACAAAGTGAATTCCGTTGCATCACATTTTATGACATTAATGTGTGAATCTTCACCAAAATTGAAAAGAGAGAATCCCACCTGACATGAAAAATTTCAAGTTCATCTATCAAAAACAGTACACACAAAGTTGCGAATATAAACGTCCATGATTGGACATACCGTATCTTTTTTTTTTTTTTTAAATCACATTTTATGGCATCATCATCGTGTTACATTACACTAAAATTTTAAAAGGAAACATACCGAGAACTCCTAAAAAAATTTAGATTAAGTTAAGGGTTAGGTTACCAATATATTTAGACAATTAGTCCTTAATTAGACAAATGTTTGTCATTGTCATTTAACAATTATATTTTATGAAATCATTCATGTATGAATGAATTCTCACCACAACTCAAAGAGAACATTCTGACTCAACATTAAAAAAAAATAAAATAAATCTGGTTTACATATCAAAAACAGTACAGAGAAAGAAGTTGCAAAAACGTCCCCATCATTATACGTGTGAATTCTTACCCAAATGTAAATTGACCTTCCTTTGAAGAGCAACCCATCGTGAAATAATTTCATTAAACAAAAAAATGGTACCCATAAAGTTGCTCAAAAATAATAATAATACTACAAGACATGGTCAATAATTGAGGCGCTTACCTCTGTGGTTTTGTCTTTGCTGCCATCGTCCACCACAATGACCTCGTAGGTGAAAGACGCATGTCGTTTCTGTGAGTACGAAAACTGTTTAATGCTGCCCTCTGCTGACACTTAAGAACAGCTTGCAGCAACATAAAACGGTTATTTTTTCTTATAGTATGCTAAGCGTCGTACAGACCTGCCTGTTCTGCAAATATTCCATGGCTTCATCCAGCATCACGGGAACTGAAACCACAAACAATTGGTGTCATCTACGAGCACACATTTACATTTACCTGATTGACAGATACAGTGGTGCCTTGATTTACGAGTGCCCCTAACGAGTTTTTACAGTTGCGAGCCGTCGCTTGGTCATTCTTTAAGCTTTTTTTTTTTTTTTTGAGACAATAACGAGCGCACATAGTGAAAGTGACACATTTTAGTAGGCTTGTTTTGTTCAAATCAATCGTTAAAATGCCACATCATCCAACACGAGGAAAATGCTTGCAGATTAATTTCTGCCTCTATACACGTGTTTCGTCAACTCAATCTAGTATTGATTGCATCAATAATGCCTCCTAAGATCTTTGAAGGTTGTTTTTTTTTTTTTTTTTTTTTTTAAAGAAAAAAATAAATAAATAAAACAAGCGAAGGCTCGTAGCCTTATTTTTTAAAAGGGGTTGGTGGCTGTTGTCACTCACGACGCAGCTCTTCGTTGTAGGCCGGGACCACCACCGAGAGTTCTACTGAGGGGGGGTCGTGCAGACTGGGGAACAGCTCCGTGGTCCCGGTCGTGGTAAGGAAGCGTTTCTCCTTGTCGTCCCGCGTCAGGTTCGCCTCGCTGGCCGTGACGTACGCCGCCATCACAAACTGAGGATACCAAGATAGTTGTCAGGTTCATACTTAATAAAACGCAGTTTACACAGGGGATTCAAACTAATTTTTATAGTGGGCCACATTTTAGTTATGACTGCGAACCCCTATAAATGAAATTTATTACATATTCCCAACAACTTGATGGATAACTAGGTTTGAAGTTAGATGCCAGTAAAATAATAATTGTTCAACTATTATTCAATGTATTAAAAAATGTGGACTGGTAACCAACAGTGCTTGCAATATCTCAACGTTATTAAAAGAGAAGACACATTTCAATTTTAGTATTTTAGCAAGACATGTGTAGTTGATGTACATGATTTTCTTTCACAGGCAGGGCTGGATGTCGCCCTCGGGCCTTGAGTTTGACACCTCGCGCACTAGCTCTCAAGCTGAGAGAACGGTTGATGGTTCCAGCCCATGGGTTGTTGGCCTGCGTTAGCATTATACATCTGTGAAAGCTGTATGAGCATCGCTCTTCGATGGAATTTGTGGTGGGAGGAACTAGCATGTAAATAGAGGAGCGCATTTCAAACTCCCAAAATAATAACGATGTAATAATAATACTAAGTTGAATAGGGTGCATTTAATATTTTGATGATTAAAAAAAAAAGATTCGGTGTTGGTAAAATCAGCTGAATATGTTGAATTTTTGAAGATGAAAAGTAACTTTGAATATTAGGATTGTTTATTTAAAAAAAAAAAAAAATCAGTGTTAGTAATTCGAATTCAGAATCTGGTGACACATATCTACTTCCATACAATTGTCTCTAATTTATTCATTGCTTCAGAAAGCCTGAATTTCTCCATCCCTACATTAACACCATAACGTGTCCACTTACCACAATTACAGCTACAATCGCCAACACCACCAAAGCTGCAAGTATTTCACAAATACAATCCATTTTTTTGGACAGGTGTCCTGGACGGACTCGCTGTTAGCTCTCACGGCAAGCTAGCCGCGGAGCTAGTTGGCGTTCTTGTAATTGTACTTCTTTGAGTTTCGAGGACATTGACCACCGAAAGGTTTGTCAACTCAACAAGCTCGGACTAAAAGAAGTGCATATTTGCTCAAGTGTGTGAGTAGTTCATTCCTCTCTGCTCACTTCCAATCACAAGTGAACACAGTGACAAAACGGAAGTAATAGTTCCGGCTTGACACGTCATTGGTTATGACAAACCCCGACATGCGCAGTGAAGCCTACACTGCCACCTGAAGGTCAGGAGGATCCATGACAAGCATATCAAAGCTGGCTTCATGTAAAAAGTGACTTTACATAAACTAGTTTAACATGTAAGTGAATTAAGTGAATTATTTGCGATTACATTAAGTAGCAGGGATGCCTAACTGTCCTTAGAGTCCTCCTCCCGGCTTTGGTAAGTAGGCAGCAGTAAAATAAAAGCAATAGGTCTGTTATGTCATAAACTGAATGTAGTTAAAAGGTTAGTTACACTATACATAAACCTTTTACCATAATAAAACAAAATAATAAATCTAAATATTAAAGTGTCTTGTTCAGAATGACCTGCATTACTTGTTTAATACAGGAAAATGATGCGCGAGATCGCAAATGGCCGTATTCTTCTTACAGGGTTCCGTAGTTCAACTTTGAACCCACGTGGTCAACCAAAACATCATGGCGGCTGGATTTAAGTAAGACGGCTCACAAGCTCGCTCTTTTTTTCGCCGTTTACTCGAAAATATACGCATATTCACGTATTGAACCACCATGCGCAAAATGAAGCTTTTATATACGTGTAGTCTTCGTGAATTAATGTGCTTGTTTGTAGTTTTCCACGACGACTGGGTTCAAATCAGTGAAAATATAAAATTGACGATAGCGTGACTCTGTTGCATGGTGTTCGTATTTAATTTCGCATTTGTTGTTTAATATGTTTTTGTTTTGTTCAGGACGGCTGAGCCATTGGAGTACCACCGAAGCTTTCTGGTTGGTGACGTTAAAGCGATTGATGAAGACACTGCATTGATTCTGATAAATCACATTTCCCTAACATAATTGTAACTTTTTTTTTTTATTACTTCCAGAAAGAAAACTGTCGACCGGATGGACGCGAACTGTCTGAATTCCGAACCACGACCATCAACATTGGTGAGTTGCAGGGGGAGAATGTCCCCTATTTCCCCATATCCACACACACTTTTAAACCATTTAAACACTGAAATTCCCTTTTAACCAGCCTTTTGCTCATAAATGTTGTGCTAAAATGTATTTTTTATTAATGTTCCGACTGTCCTCAGGGTCCATCGGTACAGCAGATGGCTCGGCGCTGGTGAAGTTGGGCAACACCACCGTCATCTGTGGGGTCAAGGCGGTAAATGAGCATAGATGGATAGAAGAATAAGAAGAAACACAAGTTCCTGATGTGGATGAATCAATACGACCCGGTAAGTTGTTGTTTTGACCCACGTTTCTTTCTGTTCTTGGTTCAGGAGCTGGCCAACCCGCCAGTGGAGGCACCAGAGAGAGGTTTCATTGGTGAGTTGTGATGGATTGGAGACTAGAAGTCATATTTGCATTTATTATGTTTTTGATCAGTCAACACATTTCCAGTGCCCAACGTGGACCTGCCGCCGCTGTGCTCTTCACAGTTCCGACCTGGCCCACCGGGGGAGCAGGCCCAGGCTGCCAGTCAGTTTGTGGCCGAGGTCATCGGGAGGTGCGTATGTGTATTAAAAAAAAAAAAAAAAAAGATATCAATTTTAACACACACTTCTCTTAGATCTGAACTTTTTTTGTTTGTCACTGCAGCTCAGAAGTGTTGCAGATGGAGGATTTGTGCATCGAAAGAGGCAAGGTGAGACACAATGGGGGGTAAAGCTCATGAGTTGCTCGATAAGTAAGCAATAATAAAACGCACTTGCTATAATATACAAAAAAAAGTTTAATATTTTAGTTTTGGGTGTATTAGTTGGTGCTTACTCCGATTTGATTGATTGAAAAAAATGCTAATTTTGTTGGCGCCCTATTTTGAAGTCATCACTTCATGACAAAGAAAACAATGGAGTAGATGAAATGTGATGCATCATGCATTAATAATGTTTTGCCAGTAACTTCGCTCATTATGTTGCTTATGTATTGCATCCATTTATGGCTTAAATCTAAAGATAAATTCATCAGATCTTTTTACCATGTTTTGGTACTTGTAGATTCCTGTGTTAATTTAAACCGATACTAAAGGACAAAGTATTGTAAAACAGTCAAATGTTCTGCATGTTATTCATGTTGTTGAAAGCAATAAGGGACCAAAATAAGTCAGGTTATTCCTGATATATTTTTTTTAAATTAATCGGCCGATTAATCTGTTATTGGAATCGACAACAGCCTAAATAAACCCTTATCAGTCAGGCCTCAGTCTTTCGGCGCTACATTTAAAGTTGTGGTGTTGTTCCTATAGCTGTGCTGGTCGTTGTACTGCGACCTGATGTGTCTGGACCACGACGGCAACGTGTTGGACACGTGTGTGCTGGCGCTGCTGGCCGCCCTGAAGAACAGTACGTACATCCGATCCCGTTCATTTCACCTGTCGTCGTCGACTCTTCACCGTCATCTTCGCCCAAACAGCTGCACTCCCCGAGGTCTCCTTCAGCGCAGAGACTGGCGTGCCGAAGGTGGACCTGGAAAAGCGTCGCGGGTTGAAGATTCTCAAGCATCCTGTCGCCGCCTCTTTTTGCGTCTTTGACGAGTGAGTCCAAACTTTTCTTTCCGTCGAAATGTCGTCATCAAGCGCAACGCCCATTTTGTCTCTCGCAGGTCCATCCTCATGGCCGACCCCACGGCCGAAGAGGAGCAACTGGCCACCGCTCGCCTCACAGTGGTGACGGACGAGGAAGGACGTCTTTGCTCCATGCACAAACCAGGTGAGGATCGTCGTAGCTTTGACACGTCGACTTGGAGAACCTCAGAATTTCGGCCTGTACCAGCAATTGGCGGACATTTTTAACTGTAAAAGGTCAGCCAATTGGTGAAGGGCTTCCCTGAGTATCAGACGAAACAAACATTTGAGGAGATCAGTTGAGAAATAATCAAGTTACTGTTTTGCTCTAATTTCAAGGCTTTTTCCCCGAATACTAGAATTTCTAACTGCGATATCACATAAAAATGTTCCCCAAAAAGACAAAAACACTCAATTTCTCCAAAACCCATCATCCAATTTTCAAAATTCTTGGTGCATTGTACTCTGGTTGAAGTGGCCATTCAAATCAGACTAGGCATTTTGACAGATTGTCATTTTTTGGGGGGGGTCTGGTCAAGTTGCTAGTGTGTTGGCGGAGAGGTCGTGATTGTGTTGGGTTTCTTATTATAGGTAAGAGCGCCACCTGCTGCTTTGACAAGGACGGCAGTGTGGGCAAATGTCATTTCATGACTGATTTTTGATTTTTCTGTAGGCGGGACGTCTTTGTCTGGGGAGAAACTGCAGGGGTTGATCAGCCAAGCGACGGTCCGGCAGAAAGAAATCCACAAACTCATTGACAAAGTCATCAAAAGCATCACATAAAAGAACAGAACACTCTTTTTTTATATATATCTAAAAGCTGTATTTTCACTGTCAATATATAATCTTCTTTTTTAATAACAATAAAACTGCTGACAAAGACTGCTTAAAAAAGAATTTCTTAAGTGTCCAGAACTGTGTCAACACTCACAGCTCCAAATCCAGCGCCGGCGTACAAAAGTTGCTCGAGAGGTAGACGGCGGCCCCCCCCCCCCCCCAGGATCAGATTATTCTGCGGGAAGATGTGCAGCGAGGAATCCTCCCAGGCGCCCCCCCCCTCACCCCCATTGGAGAAAAAGCCTTTTGGGGGGTGGGTAGGAAATATTCAGCTACACGGACTTTCTTCTTCTGTGGATGTAAAAAATATGAGCAAGGTTCCTTTCAGGAGCACAGTGTGGATCATTCGCGTCTCGGCGTGGCAGGGGGCAACGTTTCCGCTGCCTGGCGAGGTTTGGGGAGCGGCTGTGGCGTGCTCCTTTTCCTCCTATTTCTTGCTTGGTTGACGGTATGCTGCCGGCCCCCCGCCGCTCCCCCCCCCTGGGGTGCTGCCGCCATAGCCATTTGCTGCTGCTGCTGCATTTGGTGTTGCAAGAATTGCAACTGGATGAGGGAACAAAAAGAGAGATGCACATCAGACAGGCAGGAAGTGAGCATTGTCGTCGTGGTGATGGCGGCGGGATGATGTCACAAGCGTGTGGAAAGCTGTTTGAGCATTTAGTCCAGGGGGGGTCCAAAGTCCAGCCCAGGGGCCATTTGCAGCCGGCTGCATATTCTAATAACAACATTTTTACATGGCCAACATCAGAAGGTTATGAGGGGGGGGGGTCGCCACACAATTCTTTTGAAAATGTTAAAAACAAAAGTTGAATGTTACAAGATATTAATGTATAAAATAGGTTGAATGAAAATAAATTTTATTTTTTAAAATGTTTTAAATTTGACCCTATCCTATATTACAATAAAAATAAACAAAAATAAAATAAACCCACATCAGAAAGTTGTTGATAGACGATGTAAAAAAAATGTTATGAGGTATCAAACAATGTATTTTAAATAATTATTCTTTTAAATGCAATAAATAAGTTTAATGACAATTTGTTTTATATTAATAAAAAGTGTTACACAATTATCATTTAAGAAATACAAAATAGAAACACTGAGTGTTACTAGATATCACACTAGTACCCTCTTTTTTTCCCCCCTCAGTGGAAAAAAGTTTGGACGTTCCTGAATTAGTCCATGGATGGATATCAAGGACATCGAACAAATATTTAAACAGCTTTCCATATAAGCGGGCGTGTTAGTGAAGCTCCAGCAAAGCAAGAAATGAAGGGCACAAGACTCTGGGTGGGAAGAACAGGAACTAAATGATATTCTGCAGAATGTGACGACAATGTTGCAATACGGCAAAATTCAGTGAAACAGAACAAGGGAAAACTTGGTCTGGTAAAACAAAGTAACAGCGATCTGCTCCTTAACAGTTGTAGTGACTGCGCTAATCAATTGGGGGGGGAAACATCTATGATACACACTGCGATATCTGTGTAAAGGAGACATTTGTAAAAATGCTTGGTTTGTTAAAACAAGGGAACGGCGATCGGCTCCATTCTCAACTGGGTCCCGACCCCTCTATGTCAGTGCAATAATCAATAAAATGCGTTGTCTACTAAATTGAAAAACCTGGATTATTATCATGTCAGTGCTCTTCACGCTTGACGGTGTTGTAATTTCACAATTTGTCATGTGATAGTCTGACAAATTTTGGGGGCGGAGCTAGGATACACTGTGACCTCTGCGTAACTGAAACACGAGTCAAAACACTTTCCATAGTTTGTGACTTTGTCAATGTGATAATTATTAAAATGTACCACATAAAATAGGTTGCAACAGCTATAGAATTATAAAATTTGCTGAAACGTGGTTTGTTCAAAAAGGTAACCATAATCACCTCCTCCACAGTGTACTGACACTAATCCAAAATCAACATATTGGGGGGGGGAAAAAAAAAAAAAAATCTACGAAACATTGCCCCCCCCTTGAGTCACCACCTTATGGTGGTGGAAGGGTTTGGTTGTCCCAATGATCCTAAGAGTTAGGTTGTCCGGGGCTTTATGCCCCTGGCAGGGTCACCCATGGCAACCATGTCCGAGGTGAGAGACCAGACAAAGCAAGGACAAAGGTCCTTGTATGACCGGTGTCAAATAGTTTGGTCCGCATTGTTGGCAGTAAGTCGGATTCGTTTGCAATGAGGGTTGGACTCCGCCAATCAAGGCTGACCTCTGTCACCGATTCTGTTCATAACCTTTATGGACAGAATTTCTAGGGCCAGCTGAGGCGTTGAAGGGTCCGGTTGGGTGAACTTCAACATTGCGTCTCTGCTTTTTGCAGATGATGTGGTTCTGTTGACTTCATCAAGCCACGATCGTTAACTCTCGCTGGAGCGGTTCGCTGCAGAGTGTGAAGTGGCTGGGATGAAAATTAGCACCTCCAAAGCTGAGGCCATGGTCCTCAGTCAGAAAAGGATGGAGTGCCCTTTCCGGGTCTAGGAAGAGATCCTGCCCCAAGTGGAGGAATTCAAGAATCTCACGGTCTCGTTCATGAGCGAGAGATCGACAGGCGGATCGGCGCAGCGTCTGCAGTGATGTGGACCCTATATTGGTCAGACCTCGGGATCCCCCCCACGAGTGGCTGGGAGAGGCAAGTCTGGGCTTCCCTGCTAAAGCTGCTGTTCCTGTGACCCGACCCCAGATAGGTGGAAGAAAACGGATGGATGATACGTTGTGATGTCTATGTAACAGGAGAAACGCGGTTTAGTAAAACAAAGTAACGGTGGTAATGGCTCCTTTCTTGACTTGTTGTGACTGTATGCTTTATTGTTGTGACAATTGATATATTGGGGGGTAAAATAAAAAACATACAAAAGACATTGCAATATCTATCAAACTTGTACAAACCGTTGGTTGATTAAAACAAAGTAACAACAATCGAGGAGCGGGATTACAATCTGCAGCCATCCATCTACACAATGGATGTCGGCGTATCAACAGTGTGTGACGATGACGCAATATCAACCTTTTCTCCCACCCCTGCTCGGACCAAAATGGCGCCCCCTGAAGACGACAATCATCCAAGGTAACCGTGACGACCACAACACGCATGCAGCCAACCAGACGACGCTTTTGCACCATGCTTGGCGTGGTAGCGGCCAATCACAATGCTTGACATACAACACAGATGGAGTGCTTCATGTGTTTCTAAAAGGGGAGAAAAACGGCTCATCTTACGGGCCCATTAAATTTTATTCAATTGTATTTTTTTTTTTTTTTTTGGGTCATTTATTATTAGTCCCTTGTGCACATGTGTGTGTATGTCCATGTCACAGTTACTTGGATCTGAGGCTGGTGCTGCTGCTGAAGCCTTGGAGAAGGCAGCGGGGGCCCAGACCCGTCCAGCCCACAGCCCAACTGGGACAGCACTAAGGGTGGGGAAGGGGTAGAGGGATGGGGGAGGAGGATGGGTTGGTGGGGGGGGGAGTTCCCCGAGAGGAAAATATTATATAATATGAGGAGATGCAATGGAAGGAAGGAAAGAAAATAAAAGGAGGATGAGGAGGGGTCGTGGTCGGAGGGGAGGGGGGGGGGGGGTCGATAAAACAAAGTAATGTAGCAGAGAAGAAAGGGAAGTTGAGTATAACCACCATGTTTTGGCTACAGAGTCAACTACAACATGTTAGCAAACTAGTGGCACTTGAGGCGGCAGTTACATGGAGGAGGGAAATTTTGTGTGTGCGTGGGTTCGGGGTGGAATTATTTGTGTGCGTGTGTTTTGGGGGGTTGTGGGGGTGTCATACCTGCCGCCTGCGGAGACATGAAGCCACCCACGCCCAAGTTGATCACGGCCGTTTGCTGGTTCCCTAAACTCGGATCGGCGCCCTGATCACCCTGCAAGACCACAAATGTTTTATGTTTATTTTAATTTGAGAGGCGACTGAGGGGGGTCTGAAAACCAATGAAGACTACGGAGTACAATATTGCATGGTCCGAAACTAAGGCACCGCAATGGGGAAAGCTAACATTAGCATGTGTGAAGAAGAGACACTTTTGTTTTTTGGCACAAAAACAGGGAAAGCTAACTTTAACACGCATAAAGTAGATACGGTTTTATTTTTTAGAGGAGACTGAGGGCACCTGCAGCAAAGTGGAGACTACGGAGCATAATACCGCAGCATCCGGAGTCTAAACTAAGATAAGCGAAGCCAAGGCACAGCAACCCACTAAGGTACCATTAGGACGTGTGTAGAAGATAAATGTTATTTTTACAGGAGACTGAGGGCAGCTGCAGCCAAGCGGAGACTAAGGAGCACAGCACAACAGCGACTCACTGTGTCCCCCTGCTGCTGAGGGCTGGAAGTGGCAGACTGGCTCTGCGGGGAGAACTGGGAGAGCTGCTGCTGCTGCACGGGGTTGAAGATGAGCGGCCCGGTCGGGATCTAAGCGTGTAAATAAATAAACGTGTGTGTTAATGTGAAGGAGAGGACGCCGGAAAAAGAAACGTGACAAATGCGTTTTTACATTATTATTTTTTTACCTGCAGTAAGTTGAGCGGTCGCAGCCCGGCACTGCTATTCAGGCCAAAGTGACTCCCTGGAAGAAAAATAAATACATAAAGTATTACCTACACTAAGGCTGTATTTGCATCTCCAATGGTTTGTGCAAAACCTACTGTGAATACGCTTTCTACATGTTCCCATTTGTTATGTTTATCTTATTAAATAATTGAGTTATTACAAATATTAAAATACAGTAATAGTAATATTTATACCTACATTCAACTGTTGTTATTAAAAAATACAAGTTTCCTGAATAATAAAATGAATGATGAATAAAAACATCTCAATAAAAAAAATGCAAATGGATGAATTTTATTAAAGCAACCTATTTGACATATTTATGTTCTACTTTATATTCATATTTAATTTGAACTTTGTATTATATTTTAACTTTTATATTTTATCAAATAATTGGTTGACTCATTATAAATGTATGAATTTTAAAATTCTTATAAATAAAGATTGAGAAATGAGAATTATCCATCCATCCATTTTCTGAGCCGCTTCTCCTCACTAGGGGCGGGCGTGCTGGAGCCTATCCCAGCTGTCATCGGGCAGGAGGCGGGGTACACCCTGAACTGGTTGCCAGCCAATCGCAGGGCACATACAAACAGACAACCATTCGCACTCACAGTCACGCCTACGGGCAATTTAGAGTCTCCAATTAATGCATGTTTTTCGGGATGTGGGCGGAAACCGGAGTGCCCGGAGAAAACCCACGCAGGCACGGGGAGAACATGCAAACTCCACACAGTCGGGGCCGGGGATTGAACCCGGGTCCTCAGAACTGTGAGGCTGACGCTCTAACCAGTCGGCCACCGTGGCGCCAAAATGAGAATTAAATATTTTAATTTTAAACTAACAAAAACAAAGAATTCATTATCCATCCATTTTCTGTACCGCTTATCCTCACTAAGGTCACGGGAGCCTATCCGAGCTATCTTCGGGCGAGCGACGGGGTACACCTTGAACTGGTCGCCATCCAATCGCAGGGCATAATTTATTATAATTAAATTAATTACAAGTAGGAAAATAAAAAAATGACTGAATGGTTATCAAAATATGACAATTTAGATATTTTACAAAAATATTTTATTTCAAATAACTGGGTATTTCATTGTAATTACATTAGTTATAAATAATACAAAAAAAACTAATTATTTCATTATTAAAATAAACTAGTTTACATATTTGTATTAAATAGTTGCTGAATTCTTTATCAATAAAATTATTCTAAATAACGTGAAATTAATATAAACTATTTAACATTTTAAAGACTTAAGCTTTTTTTTGTGTGTGCTGTCATTTCTTCTCCACAATATGTCTCCTTTAAAGGGATTCGCGGTTGGTTTATAGTTCTACTGACCAGTCTGCACGGCGGGCTGCATGGAGGGCATGAGGCCTCCAGACGGCAGGATTCCGCTCAGATTCAGTCCGGGACCGAGCAAGGGGTTGGAGCCAGTCATCAGCGTCTGAGGGTTGCTGCAAAAACGTCACAGAAATGTCATTATATGCTCTCTGACTTCAGACTGTGTTTATTTTCATTTTAGCGCAGATGGAGGGGCAGCTGCAACCAAGTGGAGACTGCGGCGCATAATACAAAAGCGTCAGCAGCTTAGTTTGACTAATTGGCACTTACCAGACGGAGCTGACCACGTTGATAAAGTTGAGGCCGGCCGGGTTGGCCATGACGGGCGACGACGTGGTGCCTGTGCTGATGGACGTGCCCACGGTGGGCAGCGGTATGGTCATGACAGGCACCGGCTGGCTGAGGGCGAGCTGTTGTTGGGCGAAAGGCGTGAGCAGGGCGGGCTGCGCTGAGGCCTCTGGGGTGGTGGGTGTCCCCGAATCGGCGGGGTGCGGCGTGGAACACGGTGTGTTGGTGGGGGTGGAAGGCTTCGGGGTGCCCGATCCTTCCGGTGGGGTGGGGGGATGACACAGACAATTTCAATGTTAAAATGGTTAAGATTTGAGTCAGTCGAGAAATGTTGAATTTGAGTGGAATCAATTAAATTTCTCCTTTCACTCAAACGCATAAGAATTTTTCCCCACTAGTTTGGAAATTTTCTAGTGGAAAATATGCAATCTTTCAAAAAGAAGGAATATTTGGAATATTGAATGTCAATTTTTGACTTGGAAATTTTGCATGCAAAATGTAGAATTCTTCAAAAAGAAGGGCTTGTGAATGATAATTTAAAATGTTCATACAATTTGATATCCAACCAGAAAAGAGCATTCGTCATTATTCCGGAACTCGTACTCACTCTGCGTGGAGCTCATGGGCGAAAGCGAGGCGGGGGACAGCAGGCCCACCTGTCCCAGCTCCATGGAGTGTTTCCTGTTCAGAGGCTGCTGGCCTTTGGCGGGGGGCGGCGGCGTAGGACACTTGAGAAGACCACTTGTGGTTTGGGAGCTATATGGATTACCTAAGGGGAGACGGAACTTGATACTTTCACAAGGTCCAGGAACCTTTGATCTGTAGCCCTGAACTGACTTGAACCTTTTAATTCCAGGCACTACAAGATGCCCACCAATATCCAAATGTCCCGGGGTAATTGGGTAGGAGTTTGGACAGATCCACCTTTAGGGTGGGCTCCGCAACTGGACTGAATCGAACCTTTTAGGTCCAGGAACTACTAGTACTAAGATAAGACCTAAAAGATAAACACTGGTCCCATAATCCCAGTTAACTAAACACATGTCAGGGTATACCTGAAGAGCTGCTGCCTGATCCCGGCGGCATTTTGATGGGCTGCGGCCGGTGCTTCACCCCTTTGCCCAACACGGACGTCTGGACCAGCGAAGAAAAGGCGTCACCCTGGCAGGAAGAACGATGGGGAACACACATGCATGTATAAATCTCACAACCAACACAGCGAGCAGCGATGATGATGACGATGCCCACCTCATCCTTGCTGGGGGAGGGGGGCGCCGGCGCCAGGCTGCCTGAGTTGTGGGACATCTTGACCTGACACTTGACATCTCGCTCATACACGCATTTGTACTGCGCGAGGAACCTGACACGTACACAAAGACACAGATAGCCAATGCCCGCTAATTCCCAATTCACCATTCGCGAACTCGCTCAAATTTTGTTGTAGAACCTAGCGAACAACTACTGGCTGAAAAACACCTATCTGTACCAATCTGTGTATTTCTGGGCTCTTTCTGTCACACCTCAAGAGGAGTATATTTATTTTTAAGTCCGAGTTTTGTGGTGCATTTACAAAGACATAGTTTAGTTATTTACGTTGATGCTTGGTCCCTAATTCCCGCAAATAAGCAAGGGTTCACTGCACCATAAGACCTGTCCTCTTAATAAAAAGCCCTCTTAAACGTGTTGACTCACCGTTCGGCGTCCATCTTGGAGCCAATGAGGAACCTGAAAAGAAAAAGAGAGGTCGTTAATCAAGAGTTTTGGTTGGAGTTTCTTAGTGCAGGCGAACTGGAGGTCTTACGGCGGATGGGTGAGCTTCAGGTCAGTGCCGTCCTCCTCGGCCTTGACGTCTTTGGTGCAGTAGATCTTGCCGTACACCAGTGGGTCGCCCAGCGACTGGAAGATGGACACCTTGGTCCTCTGGGCCTGACCGCCCACCTCGCACTCAAAGGTGTAATTGTCCACGACCTCCTGTGCGGGGGAAAGCGGGGTTTGAACAACGCAGATTATGTACGACATCCGATAGCGACATTTTATGATGTTCACATGCATGTTTTTGGAATGTGGGAGGAAGCCAGAGAAAAGCCACAAGAAAACCCACAAGCACGGGAAGGAAAACGAAACTCGAACTCAGAACCCCTCGATTTGTGAGGCACACGTGATAACCACTCGACCAGCGTTGCCCCCGTTCATCGTCCTATATTGGCGAAATTTCAAAAGCTAAATGGCCTAACGCACTTACCTCAGCGGGCCAGATCACAGTGGTGGGCTGAGAATCTTCCAACTGCAGCGATTTCTCCACCACAGCGTACTTCTCCACCTGCGAGCAAACACATCTACATCATGTTTGCTTCTTTCCTGAGGAAATCTGCCATCGTTCAAGAGTCGCACTTACGTCAATTTCTTTGGGCACACTGAGCTGGCAGCTGTTCTGTCGCCACATGTCCACGCACTGTGGGACAACAAAAACAAACACGGAAACAATTGTGTTGTTAAAACCTGCTACCACACCAGTGAAATTTAAACCTGATATTGAGCCAGTTCCAGAGGCTATGAAATTATTGTCTGTTTATTTGCAGTGTAATTTCATGGGGCCAAAAGATCAACTACTTTTGTGGGGGCCAGGAATCTTTGGGGTGGGGTCTGCAGGGCTAAAGTGACTAAACACGTTTAGTTCAATGAACGAGCAAGTTCCAGAACTTCAGGGGTAAATATATTGGGACAGAAGGTGACCCTGCTAGGGGATAGTACTTTCGAGAGGTTCAGGAACAGGTTTCCTACAGGAAATGATTGAAACGTTTTAGTTCTGGGGTATTTGATCAGGGCCAGAAAATAACCTGCTCGGGGGGTTGGTACAGATCGGAGCCTTCTTTTTCCAGAAACTACAAGTAACCTAGACCTCCAAACTCCTGGAATGACAGTAAATGCGAGCGGAGGACGCAGCAAGAGTGCTTACATTTCCGATCTTGGAAATCTTCAGGTCGATGACGGGCGCGGATTTCCGCTCCTTCCTCTTCTGTAGGTAGTCGTAGAGGCGCAGCTGGCATGGCGTGGGCAGCTGCGACAGCTCCTGCTGGCGGTTCAGCGCTGCCCGAGAGTGCCTCTTGAAGCACCTTTAGCGCGTAAAGCGACGAAACAAATAGTGAGCAACTCAAACAGTAACCAGACATAGATGAGCGTCCAGTGTTGAGGTACCGCTTCATGGCGCGGGTGTTCATTTTTTGCTTGTTGTAGAGCAGCCGGTTGGCGGCACAGGTGACGGAGATGGAAGGCTCCAGGCACAGAGGCTCGGCCGTGGCCAAGATCAGCTGGCTCTCCAGCTGCAACTTGTCGTCCTGAGGCAGAGAGAAAAGAGGTTGCTATGGAAACCGTGTGTGCGTGTGTGTATTTAGTGTATTACTAGTTTCAGTCAGACTTTCTGAAATTGATAAATCATGAAAACTGATGTTCCGCTGTAGTCTTAAATGGCAAAGCTACCCCCAAAAATGTTTTTACTGTCAAAAAACGTCACACATTATCTAGTATCACTGGTGACACCTGCAGTTATCATTCCAGTAGCAAGGTACCCTAACAGAAAACCGCTGCACTATTGCTTCATGCCTTGAATGGGAAAATGAAGCACCATCTAAATTGAGTAGACCAAAATGAAACGTTAACAAAGTATTGCATTAGTATATGTTAAGGCACTCACACGTGACAATGTTACCATTTTAGCTGCGAGACACCTTGACAGAAAACATTGAAATTGTGTGGAATTTTTCTGTATGCTTTAAATGAGAAAATGTAGCGCTCTGTGGTGGACAAAAATATAACTGATATTTGACATGTACATTTTGGGGGAAAAAAGACAATATTTTTAAATCAGTATGATTCTTGCTCTGAAAAAGAAAGATGATAATTAAAAAGTTTGAAAAAGAGCAATTGCAAAAAATGACAGGCAAAGGCGTGACCACCGTGGCTTTAGTATGCACTTACAAAGATTTACAGTGTCCGTGTGCGTGATCGACAAGACATTAAAAAAAGGACAAGATTCTTCCTGCTAATTATCTGAGACCGCTTACCTGTGTCCACTTGTGGTTGTCACTGGTCATGGCGTGGACGTCACAAACGAGAGTCTGCATGGTGGGCCTGAGCAGCACGTGTCTGCTCTGGTACGAGGGCATCTTGGTGTTGGCACACTGCCTGTAATCTCGCACCTCCACCAGGACGCAGCCGCAGTGGAAGATGTTCACCTGGGACTTTTCCAACAGGTCAACCAGAACAGGCGGCAGCTCTTCAGCATCCAAATACTCCAGCAGCTCTCCTTCTTCATACGGCAGTCGGATCGTTTCAGAATCTGCACGACAGGGAAATTAAAAAACAAAACAAAACAAAGATCAGGACATTGCATCTCCTCAGCTGGAACCATCTGGGCTTTGTATTCTCCTCACCAGAACCATTCTTGCCCCTGAGCATGAGCGAGTAACCGTCGTTGCCTGCGTACAAGTTGACCACCAGACACGAAACAGACTCCTGAGACAGCAACTTGTCCAGCAGCTTCACGTTCCTCCTGAAATTCTAGACACGCACGAAGGAGTTGCACACTTGTAACCATGACAACCGCGTAGAAGACCACCAATAGGCTGACGTGACCCACCTTCAACTCTGGCTCCTTCTCACATTCTTCTATGTAGAGCTCATAGAGCTTCTGATACAAACTCTTCCTGCCACCAGAGGAAAGACGTCTCCTAGCAGGACGCTGGCGAGCACTTTCCACAATGTACTGAACAACACAGTTGTGGGAAAACAATTACATGTCAAATTATATTGACTTGAAATGGAAAGAATCCACATTAAAGCATGATTTAAGACAGGTGATTAAATACATTTGTTAAGTGACGTACTGTGCGTGTGAATGAAAATGCCTTAATATTAGGTGTACCTAATGTTGTGTCTGGTGAATGCATCAGTATATGAAGGCCAAGTGAAAGAGTATCTGTATTAAAGCGCGCAAAGCATGGGTAATAGCCTCAATATTAGGTGTATGTAATGTTATATCCAGTTATCACAAGCGTGATGCCATATTTCTTGATTAAGATGCCAAATGAGTTATTTGCTATCTTATTTTGTTGACTTATATTTATTTGGCATTGTAAGAGTCTGCATTAAAGCACACATGATGATGCTCTCTTCATGACAGGTGGTTGTATTCATTTGGTAATGTGATAGTCTTCATTTTAGATGTGCCTTATGTTGCGTCTAGTTACTGTGGTTGTGAACAGTTTGCATGAAAGCAATTGCTTGATGCTCTTTTGATGACAAGTGGCTCAATCAACTTTCTGCATTTGTGAATGTAATAGCCTTAATATTAGGTGCACCTCATGTCTCCATTAAAATAATAATAATAATTACAATTGGTGAAATCAAAATGGTCCGCATTGAAGCATGTCAGGGGGAAAAGCGAGAAAAACACTACTCACCTCAGCTCGATCTAATGCATATTCCAAAACTTGTTGCTGTGGGTTGGGGGGGAGGACACATAAATCAGTGAATAGGTAAAGAAGTAATCCCGATGGCACTTCCTACATCATATTTCTTACACGACGGAATGGGCATGGATTATCATCATTGTCGTCATCGATGATGACGATCTCTTGAATTTACTTACCATTGTGGTGAGCCGCCAGCTACAAGGTGACAGTAGACGATGCTGCCGCCCTGGCTGCCTCTCACCGTCGCCCTCCTAAAGCGAGGAATCACGCCCTGCGTGGCCACAATATTTTAGAAAACATACACATTAAAGCAAACTGGAAGGCCAGCTGAGCCAGTGTGACTCATAACCAACGAAGAAAAAAAATGACTCACGAGCAAGCTATGGTCACCAAACTTGTGAGTGTTGCGCCTAAATATGATTTGAATGCGCCTTATTAATGATAAAAGCAACTATAGGACTATTTCGACCACGGCTATTTGAAGATATGGGACACGCGTGGCCGTGGAGCTCGTCCGTTGATGCTAACGTTAGCATGCTAGCCCGTCGCTCGGAGGGAGCAGGAGCTGAAGGGGGCTTTTTTGTTTCAAGTTCACCAAGGCAGAAAACGGCGCCCCCGCGACGACACGCTCGGTGGGGAGGGTGTACTCGCCTTGCGGGTTGCATAGCGGCCAACCGCGGCTCCAATGCAGGACAACGAAAGCGAAGGCAAACATCAGAATCTTCATTGAAAATAAGTAGAAGCGGTGGCCATCTTGTTCCAGTGTGACAACAACAGCCCAACTTCCGGTGTGGGGCGGAGGTGGGCGGAGTTAACCGGCGTGACGTAGCCGACAACAACCACGTTTAGTGGAAAATATACGTTAACAAATTATAAATAACAAAAATATAGTTATTGGAAATATGTAAATTTCGCTCTCCTCTTGAAACTTTTTAGTATTATTTTCTGCCTGCCTTTCTACTTTCCACACGCCAGTTCAGTAGAGGGCGATAAAAGACCTTCTGTCATGTTCTGTTCAATCATCCATCCATCCATTTTCTGCACCGCCTATCCTTATGGCCCGACTGGCGAGGTGTGTGTACCTTGCTTAAAGGTAGGGTTTGCAGTTAAAAAAAAAACACAAAACACTTTTTAAAATCTTTGATAAAACTGTCAGTATGACCTAACATGAGAATATTATTCAAATTACATCCCCTCTCTGGCCCCATCTCAGGCCTCTAATTTAATTTTAATTATTATTTTACAGCTGGGCACGGTGTGACAAGAATAGCCTATCAGAGAATGTAGAGGCAGGAGATGAGTCTGTCAATCATATGCACACGCACACACCGTATGTTTTTTTTAAAGGAACCTTTGTGCTCACAGTAGCCTCGCACAAAGAGTTTCTTGAAGTTTCTTGGCCGGAATGTTTAACTCCGGTTAGCCGCAAAAGTTAAAAAGAAGGAATTGGATAGCACTCTACTTCAAATCAAGGGTAAGGGTATATAATGGTGGTGTTGCGGAGTGCTGTTCATGAACGGGTGCATATGTCAGGTAAAACGTCAGCATCACACACGCCGTGTTTCTTTGTTACATGTGTAAATGAATTATTATTTTGCCATCAAAAACCCATTTTCACTCTTGTTTTTGTTGTTTTATAGTTTGATGGCAGACAGACTGGGGAAGGCGGGAAAAAAAATCACTCTCAACACACCCTACACACCACCGAATAATCACTCAGGATCATCTTTCAGAGAAATCTGATAATCGGGCTTTTGCCGAGGGGCAAAAATGCTCAAATTTGGCCCGACTGTCGTAGTTTGTACTCTGTGGCATGTCAGTGTCCAATCCCAGCGTGTATGCCATAAGTGTGCAGCAGGGGGAGGACCAGGCCTGCAGTTCCATTGCACGGCCCACGATCACGATCACGATCACGATCAGTGCAGGAACGAGAATGTACAGTAAATGAAAGAAATTCATTAGATCTGCGATAGGACTTCATGTACCAATCTGCGGGAGTAAAAGCAGCTTTTGTCCCTCACCACTCACTTAAAACCCGCTCAGGAGTGTTTGCACTTTTAAGAAAACGATCTGGTACTTAGTGGCTCACAAAACGAGCACTGTGCCGGATACAAACCTACTGACCTCACTGCTACACAGTGTCAATTATTTCCAAAAGTAAGAAGAAAATCAGCTTTGCATATGTAGTCCTGCTTTCATTGATCAATGGTTATGCAAACAACCGCGAGCGCAATTGTTGCGAGGGTCTCTCAGCACTCTGTTGACAGAAGTTGCGTCAACATCAGAGCGGGGATAGGAGGGTCCTTTATGAGGGCCCAAGTGTTCTGGGTGCAGGTTCAGTTCGAACATGCACACACGGGCCCCTTTCTCTCTCGAGCTAAAAGTCTACATACGTGACCGAGCTTGCAGAAGGTCAAGTCGAGGGTACGATTTCAACGCGTTTCCTCTTTTTCAATTCGCTCTCTTTTGGTATGTTTAGGTGACAACAACCACGTCGAATTACGCCGTAGTGCGACGACGACTGGGTCGGCCTCGGTTAGCGACTACGGCGCATTGTGATTTAGATACTCTAATCGTCGACCGATGACCCGTTGTATCCATCTATCTGACTTACAGTACATCGAAATAGTCCATCGTAGTCGTTTCAGTCGTGACATGCTCGCACATGCTCGCACTTGGTGACCATTTTCACAGTAACGCTGAGAAAGAAGCATTTTTGTCCAGTTCCGATAAGTCAGGAAGAGCACGGAAACGGAGTCACAGACAGGAAAAGGAAGTTCAGATTATTATCGATGGGATCCAAAAGAAACACCGGTGCAAAAGTCCGACATCATTTAGTTCACGGGCCTCCGTACAGTGACAGTTCATAAACATGCATAACAAAATGAATTCAGAAGCAACAGTCTCTCTCTCGCTTGGCGTCAAAACACACATCAACAATCACATCATCCGCACGTAATTTCCCCAATCTCCCCGTTCCCGAGAGAATGGAAGAATTCCATGCTGCACATCCTGTCTTCTGCTTTATTTCTTCATTCTCATCAAATGAAGAGTGCCATTTTCAGGGTTTTTCCATAATCCCAAACTCCGCAGGTCTGTTCATCCTGGTGAAAATTTACGTCCGTTAGGGGTGGTGGTCGTGACACCCAAAAATTAGCTCAGTAGCGGGAGGCCCTCCACCCTTGTGGAGCTGAGTTATGGGTATTGTTTTTATGGCGAGTCATCAATCTTTGACGCAAAATGGCCGCTTTAAACAAAAATGGCCGGATTCATGCGTTTTCAGGCATGAGTTTGTGAGACTTTTTTGTAGGACTAAACATGACAGACATGGCTACCAAATTTCATGTTGCTCAATAGAAGTGGCTTCAGGGGCTGGATTTACAAAATTTGCTGGAGACGTTTTCAAGTTGAGTTGTTAGTTTGCTGTTTTACAAAGAGTCATCGCATATTGTATTGGGCATATATGTTGTTTCGACTTTTTTTTTTTTTTTTTTTTTTGCAGGGGCTACTCATGACAAGACGTGCCCACCAAATTTCGTGTTGCTGAACCGAACCAGCTTCAAGGGGCTGGACTTTCAAAATTCGCTGGAGACGAAGACCTCGTCGAGTTGAGTTGTTAGTTTGCTGATTTACGACGAGTCATCTCATATTTGTTCCGGGCATATGTTCTCGTGACTTTTTTGCAGGGCTACTCCCTATGGACATTTCATGTGGCTAAGTCGAACCAGCATGAGGGGCTGAATTTTTGGAAATTCTGAGAATAACAACGCAACGATAAAGCCATTTCTAGAAACATATGGCCGGCGTCCCTCTCGGCTTGGCATCTGATGGTGTGACTTCATCAACTGTGCGCCTCCCTGCTGGATGGCGCATCATAAAAAAAAAAAAGCTTGACAGTCGCAGGCCAGCAGGCAATGAGTCACTTTTTATAAACGTTTCCACAAAAGGATCTCATACTCAAACACAGCGGCGTGGGGTGGAGGCCAGTCGAGGCCGCGTCCCAAAACGTCCCGGCTGCGATGAGCTCCGCCGCATCGCTGTTGGCTTGAAGTCTTCACGGGAGGGAGACGCAATACACGGCAGCCTTGAAGCATTTATGCTTTGACGAGGTCTTTGGACTGTGACCGACCTCGTGTTTATTTCAATGTCTTTTCTCCCGCAATCAGCAGAAATACACAAACACTCAGCGGGGGTCCCCAAAAGACAACTCGAAGTGAAACCGGATGCACTCAGCGGACCTCCGCCTGAGGTTTAACTGGTAACACACACACACACACCAAAAAAGATGAATCATCTTCGTATTTCTATTCCGTCGCACGACTGAATATTTCTCTGGCTCGTGGCGGTTTGCGCAATCAGCAGCATGTGCTCTGGCAATAGCGACGCAGTCCAGGTCCATGAATTGGCCTTGCGGTTAACACCTGGCGCAACATCACGACTTGTCGTTTCACCCTCTTGGTACCTTCGTTTCTCAGGAGCAGCAATCATGTTCCTGGGTCAATTTGATCCATGGGCGTGTTTGATTACCCAAAAGTGTCCGAATCGATAAAACAAGCATGATTTATATCTCATTATTAACTTAGTTAGAAGGAATTTGAATTCACATTGAGCGCAATACCTCTACAGATAATGTTTTAATCAGGATAATTTGCTTATTATTTCTCAAGACAAACTTTATAAAAAGTTGGAAGGTGCCAGCATCTTCTTTGTACTTTGTACTTCCTCGTAAGATTCCGGCCTTTGTCGATTAAATCGGACGGTTTTTGTGAGATTCTGACTTTATTCTAAAAAATAAAAAAAAATTACAAAAATATGACTTCCAGCAGGATTACAACTTTGCTTGGTAAAATACAACTTGGTTAAGACTTGGAACTCAAATAAACACAACTTCAAGGAAGACTTTTTTTTGTCTATAAAAGTGTGTTGTTCCTCTTATTACGTCTTCAAAATGTGTTTTTGATTCATTTTATTCATTCATCGAATGGGACAATTTGACCCAGAACGTTCAGTCAGCAGTCGACATATACCGAAAGCCATCAGAATTGGACTGTAGCATGTCCGTTATTGTGTTAGTAACCATTTTATCTGGATTGATTGGGAACTTTGCCTCGTGGCAATCAGTTGTGTATTTCGCAGCATAATCCTTGTAACTAAGAAACAAACCACAAGCTTTCAAGTGTTTTTTGGCGGAGGTTACAAAAAAAAAACAGGAGATGAAGGAGGAGGAAAAATCAGCCGACACGACTGAGCCGCGCTCACATTTCACCGTGCACATTACAAGCAATTATAACGTCAGCGCGTTGAAATGATTCCCCGTTGGAGGCGCGAAAGGCTTCACTCATCATTTCACTTATTGCTGCGACTCAAAAGTCCGCTGTTGACGAGTTTGGTTTTGATGTGTTCATTCTTAGCCGGTTTCAATCACAATCACGCCGTGTGCATGCGACCAGGTGTCGTCCAGATCTTATCCAGATTTGGGATCTTCCGGAATGGTGAATATTGCGAATATTCATGTTTGTTTAAAACGTACCGGCCACGGTTGTCTGTCTGCCGAGGCCGGCGGCAAACGTCCGCTGCGGCGTCATTTGCGGAGCCATTTAATGACGACGTCATCTTCTCACAGTCCAACATGGCATCTCTCGACTCGTGTGCATGAGCCAAGTGGAAAATTCGGTATTCCAAATATAATTAAAGCCGCAAGCAGCAGTGACTGTGCCCTTGTGCCCAATTTTTGTGTGACTTCAAACCAAAATGGCTGACTTTGTCCATTTTGTGAGACTTGGAGGTACATACACTCTGTACACAGTAGGCAAAATAAGCTTGGAAATTTAGAGTCACCCATTTATTTCTCTCGCATACCTGCTTCCAATTGGGACCGCTCTGCTTGGAACATTCTTACTCGGGAAAAATATTCGAAATGGAAATCTTCTCTTAATCAAGTCCACCAAGCATTTACCTTGTCAACAGTTCAATCATTATGATTGCATTAATTTAGTTGATTTAATTTAAATGAATTTAATTTGGATCTTTTTCCCTAAAATTGGTATTACAATGTATTTACTCATTTTCTAAATTAACGTATCTCTTATAATTCAAATTTATTTACTCTATGGATTTATGTTTATACATGTATTTACTTGTATCATTATTTAATAGAATAGATTTTATCATTTTTATTGCTTCATCTAATTAAATAATTGGTTGATTGATTTCCTGTAAATAATACAAAAATATTATTGAAATAACTGTAGGCCTGCAGGCGCATTGAACATTTTTTAAAATTGAATCACTATTGTTTTTTTTTGTCATTTATTTATTTTCATTCCTTTCTGTCATTCCATAATTTCCTAATTGATTTATTGGACATAATGAAACAGAAAATCTTAGTAAAATAAACAAATGTACATGTACGGCATTTATTACTTTACATAATAACTGTTTAATGAATTCTAATTACAATTTCAGTGAACAATACAATTAAACCATTATCATAAATTGGCAGTTATTAATAAAATAAACAATTTAATTTGCTTCATGAATTTAGCTGTTTTTCCCTAAATTTTTTGTTTTTTTGTTTTTGGTTGGTTATTTGTTATTTTCTATCTATTTATCTCATTAAACAATTTGTTAATTGATTTCTTGTAAATGATGAACAATTATTTTATCATTGAAATAGTATTACATATACTGTACATTAAGCATTTTTTAATCAAATCAAATAACTGATTAATCAATTAGTAATAAATTCACTATCAATAACTAAAGTGGTAAATAAACTATATTTAGTCATTTCTATTAATTGATTGCATAATTTTTTTATTCTTTTATTGTAATTAATAACATAAAATAATATTAGTAAAACCAAAATGAATATAAAAAAGTATATGTATATATACTTTTTTATTTGAGAAAATTGGTAAATTAATGATTGCAATTGTTGTTAAAGTGCCGTATAAAAAAGTGGAGTCATAGTTGAGTAATTCAATTTAAAAAGGAATGATTTATATTAAAATAAAGTGTTTCCTAAAAACATTTCATTTTCTTTCTTTTTTGAACCTCATCTATGAATGAGCTGACCCATCTGTCGGTGTTAAAATAAATAAATAAATTGGCCCTTGAGCACAAAAGTGTGCCCACCCCTACCCTGATCGAGCCTCTGCAGTCTCAAAGTCCGTATACTTTTGTAGTGGATGCATTTTGACCCTTATTGAGCTGCTGCCACCCACAAAAAAAAAAAATGTCTATAAAATGTTGACTTCTGCGACAGAAGCTATACTCTTTGTTTGTTATGCTCACGAGGATAAATCCCCAAACATGAGTGAAAACCAGCAAAATGTGAGTAAAAGCAAGCGGCGGTAACGAGGAACGTCTGTTTGCAAAGTCAACAAACGGCAGAGCTTTCATGTGCTCGCATGCGCTTGCATGACCTCAGTGGGCGAGAATGGAGAAAGATGGACGAGCATGTTCGTCGTGCTCAGAAACATGTCATGGCTCAAACAGGAACCACATTCAATACTTTTGTATTGAGTTCAACAAATGGTGTCACGGCAACACTAACACTGATCAAAGCTGAAGATGTATACATCTGACAAAAAAGGAACCGCGTTGAAAGACATTATTGACATTACTTGATTCGTTGCTGCCCATCTGTTTGGTATACAAGGTTTAAATTAGGAAGAAATTTGACAAAATCTCTCGGACGTTTTCTTTGAAGTACCCTGAAAATGGCAGCTTCAAACCACAATTGCCGACGTTCCGTGCGTTTTCAGACATAGATTATGAGACTTTATTGTGTGATTGATGTGAAAAATGTCATGATGCGAAAGTAAACTGAATTTGGGTGCTGAATTTTCAAAAAAAAAAAAAAAAAGAACATGGTTCATGGCGAGTCATCAAACTTCTCTGCCATGCTTTTAACCAAAATGGCCGACTTCCTGTGTCTGGCATGGATTCTTGAGACTTTTTTTTTTTTTTTTTGGGCGGGTCTACTCATGATAGACATCCCTACCAACTTTCGTGTTGCTAAGTTAAACTCGCGATCGGGGCTGAATTAAAAAATAAAATTAAATTGCGCTTTAAGGAGCGTCATGAAACTTTTGCTGCCATGCTTCCAACCAAAATGGCCGACTTCCCGTGTCTTCTCGGCCAAAATTCTATTCGCCAGGATAAGGTACCATTCAAAATATGTATGTAATATTTCCAGTCTTATTCAAGCAGTTTGGATTCTGCTCATGTCAAAGACACCAAGAATAACAAAAGCATAGATACAGTATTGTATTTCTCCAAACAACCTTGTGCAAATGAAAAATGTCGCGTTGGAGGAGGCACCCCATTGTCGTAGCAACCAGCGCATCAGATGTATACCATAATATCCCAAAGTACAGCGTAGGCCAACGTCTGGCCTAAAGGGCCACAAGCAGATGGGAATTAATACAATTTTAAAAAATGATAACTAGAAGGGCTAGGGAAGAAGTTAAAATGCGTATGTGTTCATATGTATCTAAAATAGATTCTTTTAATAATTCAAGAAGAATAATTCAAGCAATCATAATAAATTAGCCAATCATTTAATAAAATAATAAATAGGTCACATTGGTTCTTTTATGAAAATTATTGTATTATTGAAAACAAATTTTATTACAAATAATTAGCCAACTATTTAATAGAATACAAATTCTTAATCCTATTACTTACAATTAATGAAATTATAATAACTAATACAATAAAAATATAAAAATGTTGATTTTACTCAAAGCTTTATATTTTTTGTAAAATCTTTTTTAATAATAAAATGCTATTTTTGACGGAATTGTTTAAAATTAATTTAATTACAATAAATGAGCTAATTATTTCATAAAACAATACAACAATGAAATATTGAGATTTACAAATGTTTTATATTTTGCAATTTCTCTATTTTAATAGTGAAATAATAATGACTTCTCATTTTTTAAGTTGACTATTTTATAAATAATTAAATTAAAAGTATCAAATGATTTGACTATTTTTCCACTCATTCGGTCGGATTAAAGCGAAGAGCTGTAGACGCTAACCAGAAGGCATGACGCTGGAAGAAAATGTTTTGATAATAGAAATGAAGGGAGCCATTGTGGGTGTGAGCTGCCATCTTTGATTGGCGAAAAAAAAAAGTAAACAAGACTCCCAGCTCCCCCTTTCCTCCGGAGACGCGGGGAGCTGTCAATCCGCCCGCCGCCTTTTAAGGCCCGGCGGAGGGGATTCATTCGGAACGCCGCCCCCCGAGCCGATCCGCTGAAGCCTGACAGGTGGAGGCCGTGTTGGAAAGACTGAGGAAACCGCAAGGAGGCGGCGAGAGTTGGACGAGGTCGCGTACATGTTCGAACAGATTACATCTGGGCGATGGCATCAGTGTTTGAATGTGGCGTGTATGTGGGATTATTATATTTGCAGACATTTGGCTGCACGGGCAGACTTGGAGACCTCAGTTATCCGACTTTCTTTTTTCTACTGCGTAAGCGGGACTTTCGTATCGCTCGTAGACAATGTATACATCATGACAACACCGTAACAAAAATAGTTGACTCCGCCTAGTCGTCATGGAAACAAAATCCATGTACAGTATGAAATATGAAGCTCATTTCCCCCCCCCCCCCCGCCCCCCCCACTCTGTAGTCCACTTCCGCGTGGAGAAGCCGCTTGCCTAGTCTTAACGCCCTAGCTCTCCCCCTTGTCGTCATTGTGAGAAAAATCTAGACGGCCACTCTGGGCTCCACTTCCGCAAAAGTATAAAAACCGCTCACCTAGTTGCAACGCCCTGGTCGTCCGGATAACAAAAACATGCAAACATGCATCTCCTTTTAAGGCTGCTAGGCAGTTAAACGGCACCTTAATAAAGTGGAAGTCTTAGAAGGTGATAAACGCGCTGCACTTTTTGGCTTCCGTACCGTCGGGAATGTTGTAATGTTGACTCTCCTAACCAGCGGGAGACAGCTCCCTGGCTCGTGTCCACGCTGGGAAACTTGAACAGCGTTTGGGAGGCATCCAGTTAGTGTTGTCACGTGGACTACGTCGGTTTTAGTGGGGACTGGGGATGCAGTTAAAGGCAGCGCAGTGCTCGTGAGTGGGTGGGCGAGAGTCCGGCCCAGGTAGCAGGAAGTCAAATGGATCTGTTTTGCATCAATGTCGGTTCACATTTGGCCTCCGTGCGCATGTGTGTTTGTTTAAAAGCTTTGTGAGTCCTGCATGTTCAGAGAGAAATTTGTTACCTCCACCAAGCAACAATCCCAAGAAGTTCTTGTTTTTGTAGCTCTTCGGACTTTTTAGGTGAATTCCCTCTCCTGGAAAGTTAGGAGGGGGAAACAAATCAGCCCCCGACACCAGTTTCACTGATTGACATGAAATTTGGTGGACATTTCTATCATGACACGATGCACAAAAAAGTCTCAAGCACCTATGCCTGAAATTGATCAGGAGGTCGGCCATTTTGGTTTGAAACGGAAATTCTAGGCGAATTCCCTCTCCAAAACAATTCAGCCCCCAACACCAGTTTCATTGATAGAGACAACATTTGCTGGACGTGTTTGTCCTATGAGAACACACACAAACATTTTTTTTGCATAGATGTACGCCTGATATTGAAAAGGAAGTTACCCATTTTGTTTCAAACAAAGCAGACATTTTAGGCGAATTCCCTTCCATGGGAAGTTAGAAAAAAAATCAGCCCCCTAAAGCGGTTTCTCTGATCGACGTGAAATTTGCCGGAAATGTTAAAAACGACAGATCACATGAAAAACTTTCAAGAACCTACGGCTGAAATTGAACAGGAAGTCAGCCATTTTTGTTTGAAGCGGACATTTTAGGTGAATTCCCTCATGTGGAAAGCTTGAAATAGTTCAGTCCCAGACACAGTTTCATTGATAACATGAATTTGGATGACACAACTGGGTGCACAAAAAAAGTCTCTGAGACCCATGCCTGAAATTGAACCCAAAGTCGGTCATTTTGCTTTGATGCAGGTATCCCTAGACTGACGGGCGTGCAGCGCCACCTAGCGCCACGTCTTGGTTTTTCACTCAAGCGTAGTCGCCGGGCCTTGGTGGAGGTCGGTGTGTGTTTTGCTAAGCCAGGCGACTCTCTGTTTTCCCCTCAGCTCGAGGAAGACTTTTTTCGGCTCTAGACCGCCTACAGGGTTGAATGAAGACGCCGTCCGCGCTTGGTTCTCACGGCCAGTCAACAGCGAGTGTCGTAAAAGTCATACAGTGCGTGAATGTGTGTGTGTCAGTACAAGGTAAATGTGTATGTGTGTCAATTTAAGGTTTTCATTATTTTGGGCATTTAGACATGTGCCGCTATGATGAAAATCAGAAGGGTTTTGGTAGGAATTATAATAAAAAGTGAAATGAGAACTTTTACAGACTGGACCTTAGACATCAACTCCTTTAGAAATATGGATGAGCAGTTGTCGGATTTCCTTTTTCTGTTCATATTTGTATTTAAGCTTCATTTTGTGAAAAAAAAAAAAAAAATTAGATGGACAAGGTGTTAGATTTCCCTTTTATCTCAGCTATCTTAAAGACCCCTTCAAGTTTTGTTTTTTTTTACATGGCAAAAATGGCGCCTCGTGACGCACTTGAGCATCCGGCATGAAATGCGCCTTCTCCGCTATATAAAAACTTGGAACGCCTTCATGCGCATCAGCCGCTATCAGCGGTAATGTGTTTAAAAGCGTGTGTGGATTTTCACCTAACGTGGTTGGGTCTGCAGCGTATCAACCCAATAAAGGGAGTTTGACTGTACTTATTATTTCTCAATGTTTTAGGTCCCCCAACATGAACTGGAGACTCTGGTAAACAAAACAAAAACAAAAACAAAAACAAAAAAAACCCGGGAGCCTTAGAAAGTGAACGTGCTGTCAACGGTCATGTCAACTGTTGTTTTGTTGAATCAGCTGTCGTGTTAACGCGCTGACATCATCCACATTTCAAATACATCCATGCAGTTATTTGGCGAGCGTGTACCTGCTTGTTGACAACGGCAACAAGACGGCCAGGAATGCGCGATTGATGTGTCTTCCGACCAATTTAGCACTCCCGCTGAGATTTGTCCGAACATCACTCATACTTTCTGGATAAGTTTAGGCGCTCGTTTTAAACGGGATGTCATCTTCTTCGTGGTCTTTTCCAAATGAGTCATCGCCGGGTGTCAAGCCAAAGGTCCTCCAGAGGCTCCCATTGTTGTGGCGTCCTACGAAGGTTCCATTCATCATTGATTCCCTGCCCAGCAAGTAGCCCTAGCCCTGCCCAGTAGCTATTGTTAGCACTAATGCTAAGCCCCGGGTGGAAAAGCAGCAACATTTTCCTGACATGTTTGAGACTTTTCCGGCCAAGATAATTAGAGGTTCTCGTTTCGCTAAATCGCAAGTCACTTCTTCATGTTGTTATTTTCCTTCCTTCATCTGGGGAGTTTGATGTATTTTAGCGGGGTTTTCAGCCCCCGACACCAGTTTCACTGATCCATGTGAAATTTGGCGGACATGTCCATCATGCCAGAACACACAAAAAAGTCTCCAGGACCCATGCCTGAAATTAAACAGGAAGTCGGCCATTTTGGTTTACAGTAGACATTTTAGGTGAACGCCTTCTCCTATAAAGACAGAAAATGAAAAAACAACTTTCATATTAAAATGGCTGAGGTAGTGTGTTCGGGTGAGCATATGGAGAAAAAAAAAAGAAGTAATAATCCAACTAAATCAGCTTTTTAGTTTTCCGTTTTGGCCTAATTTTCTTCCAGTAGTCAAACCTTTATGGATTATTCCAAGAGGCCTATTGCTATTAGCCAACATAGTCTCTCTGCATTCCCATTTGTAGTTTACAGGCAACGTGGGTGACGCGTGGGCGTCCCATCCCGCCACCCGACGCCGGTTTCCATGTGCTCATCATCCTGTCCAGACCCAGGCTGAAAAAAACATCAGCTTTATTTGTTCAGGCTAATGTAGCGGACCTGGCCGGACGCATCTGAGATTTAATGCTGTTTGCATCAAGCGAAGATAAACTAAATGGACGGTACTGTGCCGATGCGGCAGAGTGTGTTTGAGTTCCCTGATAAAACAGCAGACAGGAAGGAGGAAACACCTGGAAAACACAAAAAAGGGGAGCAGTTTCCTAAATACCGAGCAAGAAGACTATTGTTGTTTAAATTCAACTCAGTTGTTCATTCCAAACTCATGCTTTAAGGCAGTTAAAGTTAAGAAAATGAATTAATATCTCGGTACTTAAACTACAGTGTTAAATACCACCTCAAAAATTATTCAACAACTTACGACAGTGTCTGATATTTGAAATAAACTCGTAAGTCAAGGTACCACTGTAGTACATTCCACCACTTCTCACCAGCCTGGTCTGGTGGCAAGCCCCAGCGCACATTCCGGAACATTCCCCAGTCACCATATCTCCAAACAAGGAAACGGGGAAATAGGCGTGGGAAACCAAAGGCATCCATGTTGAACAGTAAAAGTTTGAAATTGCAGCGTGAGGGAGGTCCGTCACATAAAAGCTTTCGCTTGATGGATTTGTTTTGTTTTGTGGTTAAACGTGTCAATCACCAGATGAGAAAGCCAGCGATGTTCTACTTCACTGAGATGCACCAGTCATTGTTGATGATAAAATCATGTCATTCTCTTTAAATGGCAGTGCCTGAAAAAAACAGCGTGCGCCAAATGATTTGCTACACGGTACAGATGGACAACTTTTCGACTTGCTATATGAAAGCGACTCTGGTGGTCATGTGACTCGTGTCGTTATCTTGCCCTTTGACCCAACAACAAATGTTCACCTGTGACTCCAGTTTGAAGTCCAACATTCAGATAACAACACACTGCAGCCCGTTGCCATAGCTGCTGTGAATCTGCACCATGGGTACGTTCATTTCTTATATTATACTTTATTGAGCTTTTGGGCAAAACTTCAGGCTGAGCCTAAAATGCACTTTACAGCTGAACTTGACTTGAACTTTTGAATGCACATGTAAATTTGAACATTGACTGTCCAACTGTTCACTTAGGTTATAGTGCATTTTAGTTCATCCGGCAATTTCACCCCAAAGCCTAATGTCCCAAACTTTTTGTGGAGTCGTGTACATACGTTTGCAAAGAAAATAAAAAAACTAAATGTAGCCCTTGAGCACCAAAGTTTGCCCAGCCCAGTTTTCGATGATACCCGTTGTCAGTGATTTTTTTGTTCCCTTCGTATTTTCACCACAACTGGATACCGATGACGACACAAATGAAAACAAATCTCACCAGGAAGCCTACTGACTTACCAAAAAGGTTGTGTTTTACTTTAGGATCCCCGCCGCTTGCATTTTTGCTGTTGGTCCTGCTGGTTTTGTCGCGGGGTCCGCCTGGGTGCGATGGAGGCCACATCCTGGTTTTCCCGGTGGACGGTAGCCACTGGATCAACATGAAGGTTCTTCTGGAGGAGCTCCACCTGCGAGGACACCGGCTGACGGTTATCCGAGCCTCCAACAGCATCTACGTGCCCCAGAACTCGCCGCTCTACACCGCCGTCACCATCCACGTGGCCACAGAATGGGAGGAATTTTTTGAATTTCTGCAGGAGCTCATTCAGGTAACGTCCTAGTGGGTGTGTTGTTGGTTTTTTGAACCACATATGAAATAATGGATAAAAGTCAAGAAATGTTATCATTTTTCAAACGTTCTCGTCGTCACGTTTGAGTGACGTAAACAACTTAAGCACTTAGCAATGTTAGCATTTGTCAAAAGTGAAATAAACAACCTAAATGGTTAGCAATGTTAGGATTTGTCAAACTTTAGTGTGACCAGTCAAGTTCGATTGAAGTAAGCAAACTGGATTTTAGCATTGTTAGCATTTGTCAAGCCTTATCGTCGTAAGTCAAGTTTGATTGAATTGAACAAAGCGAACGCTAAGAAATGTTAGAGTTTGTCAAACTTTATCGTCATCTGTCAAGTCTGAACAATATGAAGGCTTAGCAAAGATAGCATTTGTCAAACTAAACAAACTGAACACTCAGCAATTTTAGCATTTGTTAAACCAGTCAGTCAGGTTTGATTGAAGTAAACAAAATGAAGGCTTAGGGATGTTAGCATTTGTCATACATGATCGTTTACTACCTTTTCCCAGGGCCTCCGAAACGGCCGCACCATGCACCGCGAGTTCGCCAACATGATCTACGAGGCCCACTCAGTGTGGGGCGCCTCCCTCTCCGCCTTCCTGGACAACCAGGAGACGGTCCAGAGCTTAAGAGATTCCCGCTTCGACCTGGTCCTGACCGACCCAGCCATCGGCCCCGGGGTGATTCTGGCCAAGTACCTGGACCTTCCTCTGGTGCTCAACGTCCGCTGGATCCAAGGCGGCGAGGGCCACTTCGCCATGGCCCCCTCGCCGCTCTCCTACGTCCCCGTGCCGGGCACGGGCCTGACGGACAAGATGGACTTCTTCCAGAGGGTGAAGAATGTCTTCTTCTACGCCTTGCTCAACCTGCAGCAAAAAATCCTAATCGAGCCCATCTATAGCGCCCTCTGCAGGAAGCACATCCAGGGCGGTTGCGACATCAACTTCCTCCTTCAACAGGCCGACATTTGGCTCTTCCGCACCGATTTCGTCTTTGACTTTCCGCGGCCCACCATGCCAAACGTGGTCTACATCGGGGGCTTCCAGTGCCGGGCTGCCCGCCCGCTGCCTGCGCATCTGGAAGACTTTGTCCAGAGTGCCGGGGAGCACGGCATGGTTGTCATGAGTCTCGGCAGTCTGATCGATGCTCTGCCCGAGCGCGACGCCGAGGAAATCGCTGCAGTCTTCGCCAAGTTGCCGCACAAGGTGATGGAATCTTAACTGTTAAATTCTTTACATTGTATTTAATTATGTTATTACTCTATGTTTTTATAAAGTAAGATATTATAGAGTGCTGTTTTTCCTTATTAAAAACACAAGCATCCTTTTTGTGTTTCTTTTGGTGGCGGGGCGGGGGGCTGGAACAAATTAATGGATTTTCTATTCATTTAAATAGGGAAAGATGATTTGAGATACGGAACAAACTCAAGCAGCCTTATGTGACATACGTTTCCTTGTAGATGACTGCTTCTTCAACTTTCGCATTTTAGGTGATTTGGCGTCACAAAGGTCCTCGACCATCCACGCTGGGCAACAACACCATGGTGATGGACTGGATGCCCCAAAAGGATCTCCTGGGCCACCCGCAAACCAAAGTCTTTGTAGCCCATGGAGGCACCAATGGACTCCAGGAGGCCATCTTCTATGGTGTCCCGGTCCTGGGCATCCCGCTTTTCTTCGACCAGTTTGACAACCTGGTGCGCTTGGAGCACAAAGGAGCCGCCAAGATCCTGGAGCTGGCGGACCTCAGCCAGGGTTTCGAGGCCGGCCTCAAGGAGGTCCTGGGCCGGGACAGTTACCGGCGCAACATGAGGAGATTGTCGGACCTGCACCGGGATCAGCCCGTGACGCCCACGGATCGGGCCGTCTTTTGGGTGGAGTATGTCATCCGGCACAAGGGGGCGCCGCACCTGCGCACTCGGGCCTACGAGATGCCCTGGTACGCGTACTACGGCGTCGACGTGGCGCTGCTGCTGGCGGTCGTTGCGGCTGTGCCGATGTCGGCGGCCGTGGCTCTCGTCAGGTTCCTCTGCTGCAAAAAGACGAAAAAGAGAAAAAACAAAACAAAACAACAATAGGAATCACAAAGTGGCCATATTTAGGACAAATGCAAACTTTTTTTGACATTTGCATCTCGCCTCATAGGTTTCAATGTTAAGGTTTCAAATGAGGGTCTTAAGCCAACGTTAGGGTTTCAAACAAGTGGTATGGTTTAAAAAGTAGGGTTTTAACACAGGGTTCGGGTTTCAAACTATGGTTTAAAGTAAACGTTAGGGGTTTGAATTAGGGTTGAAGACAAAGTTGGGGTTTCAAACAAGGATTATGGTTTCAAATGAGGGTTTTAAGACAAGGTTAAGGTTTCAAGTTATGGTTAGGGTTTCACATTGGGTTTCAAACCTGGTTTAAGGTTTCAAATGAGGGTTATAAGGCAAGTTTAGTGTTTCCAATTAGGGTTTGAAACCATGGATACAGTTTCAGACAAGGCTTAGGGTTATAAACCTTAGTTATGTTTTCAAAAAATGAATATGGTTTCAAATTAGAGAGTTTTTAAAGCTTTTTAGGCATCAAAGACAAATGAGACTCCAACAAACCTAACGTACACATTTTCTAAAACATCAAAGAAGATTCAGACTCATGAACATATGTTGTTTTCTGATTTTCAAGTTGTTTTTTTTTTTTGTTTTCCCCTGTACAAGTGAACGTTTATGCTGGTCCAAAGCTTTGGATGGAAAAAGCTCCCACTGGTCTCGGGATGATGATGTCACTCTGGCTGAGAATGCAGAGGAGACATTGTGTTGACTTCCCAAAATACATCCCTGCTCACAATCAAACAAGATGGAATCATCATCATCATCATCATCATCATCATCATATTAGTGTTTCGCACATGTTGTCATCAGTGCTGCTTCCAAGGACATTTTGGTCACATTGACCACACCCTTTCTCGCAGAAATCCAACGCACTCTTTGATGGCTGCATGACAACGCAACACAACACAACACAAGTTAATCGTCACTGATACTTTTTGTAAACTTCTAAGGCGATTTAACATCTTCAACGAAACCTCCAAACACGATTTAGAGTCTTTAAACGCTTTGCTTTTTTGTAAATATCGTAAGATGATTTATTCTTCAAAAGAAAATTCTAAACATCTAAGACAATTTAGTCTTCAAATAACCTAACATACTGTTTTCATAAACAATTTTGAGACTTGAAAGAAGCCCCATAAACAGTAGTCGTCAAACAACCGCATTTCCATAAACATCTAAGGAGATTTAGTCATGAAAGACAATTTTTTAAAATCTACAATAAGGCGATTTAGTCTTCAAATAAACTTGTAAACTAACCATCTTAAATGAAGTCTTGAAAGAAACCTGTAAACATTTAAGACAATTGTCTTCAAATAACCTAACATACACTTCTTTATAAACATGTAAGACGATTTAGTTGAGATATTAGAACCTAATAGGCACTTTTGTGTGAACATCCGATATGATTTAGTCTTCAATAGTCCCCATGTACACTTTTCGTAAACTATTTAGAATCTTCACTGACACTAAAATGTCATTTCCGTAAACACGATTGTTGCTGAACATCGAAAACACCGTTTCTATGCTTTGAAGAGCAATAAAATATTGGCAATCGATTTTCCCACCAATACAGCCACATAGTAGCCGGTATTAATTTGACTTGTGTCGACTTTTCTTTCCTCTGATAAAACAGGTTGAAACACGACTTTGTAGATTATTTGGAAGCCTCGGAGTCGGAGTGGCACATTTCTCGCGGTACTGCGTAATGGTTCGCCTGACGAGTCCACACCCAGCCGAAGCAGATGTGGCCTCTGTGGCTTCATCTGCTGCTGATTTCGCCAGCTGGACGGACGGACCGCCGAGCCGTCTGGCAGCCCAGTCGGGAAGAGCGAAGAGCGGGGAAGCTTTTGGCTTTCACCCTGCGAGGGGACCTGAAGCGTTCCGACTGCAGCAACGTGAAATGACGCTTCATAAACAGACGTTTCAAGGCTTAACAAGGTGCTTCGGTGATGGATTTGCTGTAATACATTAAAAACACTTTAGAAATGATGCTTCGTTCCAAAAAAACAATCAGAGACTAATAAAGTAAAAAGATCAACTCCTGAACATTTGCGTTCTCTTAATCATAAAATCCAAGACAATTTATTCTTCAACATAGGCTTTTTCTTAACATCAGACCTTTTAACTTCATTAACATCAAAGGCGATTTAGACTCTTCAGTGATCGTAATATAGGTAAACATAAAAAACCGCTTTGTGCAGATTCCTCGTGAAAACGTGTACTACGTCTCTCCTGGTTCAAGTCTACTACCAGCGACTTCATAGTGTCGGTTGAGTTCAAGCCTCATCCTGCATTGTGAACACGCCTCATAAAACGACGTTTTGTCTTTTCTTCACTTTGTCATTGACGCCAGGCCAGGTGTTCTTGTGCTAACGAGACGGCCCGAGGGGCTAGTAATAACCACGGATCATTTCAAGGACACGGCGGCACCCAATAATCCGTCTAGACATATATTTTACCCCTAATTTTCCATTTATCCAGCCACGATTTATAACCATACATTTGTATTTTTGTAAACATCAAAGACAATTTGGCCTCTTTCAGAAATGTCAAAAGGCAATTTAGTCTTCAACAAACCTACTATAGACATTTTGAAATCTCAAAACCAGTTTTGACTATAACAGACCCAACGTATGTTTTCGTCAACATCAATGACAATTTAGCCTCTTTCAGAAACGTAAAAGACAATTTTGTCTTCAACACACCTACAGTTGCATTTTCATCCAAATCAAGGACAATTAACGAACCAAACTATGTTTTTTTGTAAGGATTAAAGACAATTTAAATGCTAACAAATCTAATGCACTTGTTGGAAACATCAAAGGCATTCTAAATTTATTCTTCAGTAAACCTTCTGTATGTATTTTCATTAACATCAAAGACAATTTAAAGATAACTGACCAAATGTACCGTACGTTTTTTTTTTTTTTTTAAACAAAGATAATTTAGACTCCATGTATTTATAAACTGTATTTTATTGCCCATGAGATAATTTACAGAATGAATGTAATGTTTGCAAAAATTTCAAAGCATCCATTGTGGTGAATGCAAGCACCATCGAAAGTAATAATAAGATTATCATAATTCATACATCACCTTTTCATCACAGCAAATGTTCATCGCACATACGTGGCAGTATTCATGCACAACAATCTTTTTTTTTTCTTCTTTTTATGAAAATATAAAAATAGAACAGAGAGGAAAATTATTATTTTTTTGTCTCGGTCGATCCACAATTGAATTCATCGGCGCTCGACTCGTAGCCCTGGCGTTCCTCACTGGGGCGTGGCCTTGCGGTGACGCCTCACCAAGCGCGTCCTCCTCCTCCTCATGCCGGCTGAGAACGAAGACCACAAGGGGACGACAACTCAACAACAAGTCGAAGGCGAGACTTCGGGATGCTGGAGTGAGTTTTTGTGTTTTGTTTTACCTGGAGTGTTCCTGGCGGCGGCAAACTTCCCGCCGTCTGCAACACGGACACAATCGTTATCCCTGTTGAACATGCACAAACCCACGCAGCGAACCGCCGAGGTTCGGCTCCATTTACCCAACAGCAAATCTAAACTACGTATTTCGGAAAAGGGTTTGAGTCTTTAACTAACCTAATATCCACAGTTTCAGAAACATCAGAGACGATATAGACAACAACAAACCTACAGTATGTATTTTCATTAACGATGATTTAGACTGACAAAACTGATCTATGCATTTTTGGAAACATCAAAGACACGGTTAACCTAATTTCTTGTACAAGAATGCAGAGGATTCTTTTCTGGACTTTTCTTGAAGGAAGTATGATCAAATTGCAAATGTTGTGACCTTGGAGGTTCCACAAACGTACGCTCAAAAACAAACAAACAAACAAACCTTTGATGAGTTTGGTAATCCTCTCGGATTCCTGTTCGATCAGGTTGGGGTTGCCGTGGATGGTAGTGATCCTGGAGAAGTCCGGTCCTGTGTGGGCCAAACATGGCAAGTTAAAAACTTGGAAAAAAACCAAAAACAAACAAATGCACTAGTATCCTTTTTTTCTTTCACGTCAAATCAACACGTAATGCACAACCAAGACTCCTTTTGCTTTTTTAAAATGTAAGCGGAGTCCCTACCCTCAATGATATGCGGCTCGATCTCCGTGGGGGACAGAGCTCCACCTTGGGAGGTTGTCGAGAGTCAATCCATTAATTCACGACAGCAGACAGACAGACAGACAGACAGACAGATGCCTCTGCCGCCGCCACCACCACATACAACACCAGACAGACAAACACAGACATACAGACACAGATGCCTCATTGAACCGCTCTAGGGACTAGAAACTTCATTTGGGACAAGACCCTTCCATAGGGACTCAAATCTACTCTCAAGACTAGAACCTTCACTTGGGACAAAATCCTTACATTGGGACTAGAACCTTCACTTGAGACGAGACCCTCTCTCTCTGGGATAAAACTCTCACTTGGGAGTAGAACCATATCTCAGGATAAGAACCTAACATTGGGACTAAAAAGTTTACGTAGGACTAGAACTTCCTCTTGGGACTAGTACAATCTGTAGAGAATTTAAACTTTTCACAAAACTAGAATCTTATCTGAGGAACAACATCTCTTAGGACTAGAACCTCTCAAGACATGAACCTTCTCTCAAGACTTTCACCTTGTCCAAGGACAAGAACCTTCACTTGGACCAAGACCTTTATCTAGGGACTAAAACTTTCAATTGGGACTAGAACCTTCTCTTGGGACAAGTACCGTCTCTCGAGACTAGAATCTTATTTTAAGACTATAAGCTTCTCTAAAGAGCAACATATTCTCTCTGGACTAGAATCTTATCTCGGGATGAGAACCTTATCTTGGTACTAAATCCTTCTCTTGGGACTAAAATCTTCTCTCAGGACCAGAATCATCCCTTGGGATAAGAACAGTATTGTGAAACTACAACCGTCTCTCAGGACTATGACCTTTTCTCTGGACTAGGACCTCTCTGGACTAAAACCTTCACTTGGGACTAAAATCTCTTCGTACCTTCTCATGGCACTAGAAACTTCATCTGGACTACAATATTCTCTCGGGAAAATAACCTTCTCTTCTCTTGTGACAAGAATCTTCTCTCACAACTAAAACCTGCACTAGTGACTAGAACCTTCTCCCATGGGACTACATTCTTCTCTTCTGCGTTTGGTGTCCAGTGACATGCGATTGTTTTTGGTACCTTTTGTTTGCCCAATCTAGGAATGAATGAGAGGCACGAACTTTGTGCACTTTGTCAAGTTCAGGCCATTGGCTTGAATTAGATTACAGGCAGATCCTCTACATCCAATACGGCGGACACGCTGACGTATTACAGTAATGGGCCAACCCGCTCAATGAGGCGTCTATGTTTTTACATCTATGTAGACAGACATCCAGAAGTCATGGTGTTGCAACCAGCTGCTTCTACGGAAAAACAACAACTTTGACTCAAGCTGTTCTTTCCAAAAGTTCCGCTAGCCGACCCACAAGTCCGTCAGCTATGTGATTTACGACTTCAGCAGAACAACTGATTTATTGTTTTTCATTTATTGCTTTTCAACTTTACGAGCAGCCTTCCTTGAAGGAAGAACCAATAAAACGCCTCATCATAAACAATAATTGAAAGTCTAGTTAATAAACTTAAAAACACGTTTTCGGGAACATCGGAGTTGCGTTAGAGTCCTCAACAAAAGTGACGTAAGTGTTGTGTTTTTTGTGAATCCAGAGATGGTTTTGAGCAACATAAACATTTTTGTAAACATTAAAGTCGATTCAGCCTTCAAGGAGCCTAACACCGTAAAAGATTCACAGATGCTAAAACATGCGTTTCCATCCAAAGATATATTCTATGTAAATCGAAGGAGTCTTTTTTCATAAACATCAGAGACGATTCAGTCTTCAAACCTGTCTTACAATGGAGACAATTTAGGCTTTAATGAGCCCGAAGTTTGCATTTCCTTTACTATCAAAGACTGTAGCAAACCCAACGGACATGGACACTCATGGAAACATTTTTAGAAAAGTCTTCAAAAACTTGACGTACGCAAGTATCAGCGACGAGTTAGATTCTTCATCAAAGCGATCATGTTTTACTAACACACATTTTCATAAACATCGAAGCTTTACAGTCTTGATCTGTTTTTTTTTCTTAAACAGCAAAGCCATTTCATTCTTGAATGAACTTTACTTTCATTCAAGAATTTTCATAAACATCAGACAATTATGTCTTCATCTTAATGTACGCATTTAATCATAAACATCCAGTACCCTTTATTCTTCTCCAGACTGTGTTTTAGTTAAGAAAACTATCAACACTAAAACTATAATACGTTGGGTTTTTTTCGTAAACATCAAAGACAATTCAATCTTTGATGAACCTAAAGTACATATTTTTGTAAACATTTTGTTTTACTGTTCTATTTTGTGGTTTCTTTGCAGTCACTGACTATTCCGGATGATGTCTGATTTTGTTGGCGATATCCGGTCCACACCATGAGACTGATGTCTGAGGAGCACCAGGGTAAGTTGCAATGATGACGAGGATGTTTTTATGTTAGACACATACAAAAAACATCCTTGGAGGACAAGAAACTGACCTGTGATCGTCTTGTCTTCTGACTCCACTTGTTCACCTAAAATTTCAGACGCCGTTGATCATCTCTCAGGATTTCGAGGCCAGAATTGCAGAAGATGGACGTCTTACCCTTGATGACTCTGGTCACCTTGGTTAAACCGGGCTCCCCAATCACCCTGGTTACCTTGGTAACTGAGGGCTCCGTCTCGACGACGCCGGCTCCCTCGGTGATCACGGGCTCGCCCTGCACCACCACCCGGGTGACCGTCGGTTCTGTTTCGATCACCTGTATTACCTTGGTGAAGGTTGGCTCGCCCTCAACCACCTTAGTGATCGACGGTTGTTCTTCGATGATCCGGATCATTTGGGGTTGCTCGGGGACTGCGGGGGAGTAAGTGGTGGGATCAATACCATCAAAGGAACATTTACCTTCTTCAGAAGCCACTTTATTAGTGTTGACTAACTCTACTGACCATGTCCTTTTTTTTTTTTTTTTTTTTTTTTTTGTCCTTTTAGGGTCACTATACCGCCCAAAACCAATCTAATCTTAGGGTGTTGAGACACTGTCTGAGTTTTAGTTCAGGCTTTTCAGCAGGTAGTGGTTTCAAAATAGAGTTTCAATCCTGGGTAAGTGTTTCAGACAAGGATTAGTCTTTTAAATTCGGGTTTCAAGACAGGGTTAGTGTTTCAAATTAGGATTTTTAATCCAGGGTTATCGTTTCAAACTAGGGCTTCGTTACAGAATTTGTGTTTCAAAGTAGCGTTTCAAATCAGGGTAAGGGTTTCACGTGGGATTTCAAGAAATTGTTCCAAATTTGGGTTTCAAGCCATGGTTCGTGTTCCAAACTTGAGTTTCGATTCACAGATAAGGTTTCAATTTAGGGTTTCAAGCAGGAACAGAGTTCCAAGTCAGGGTTTGGATGCCAAATTGCGCTTTCAAACAAGGGTTCCCACACGACTATCTTTTTACACACGAGGACATTGAGACGATTTTTACATAATGACCACGACAACTTGTTGCCTGATATCTCCTGTCTCCTATCTCCTGTAACTATCTCCTACTTTATCTCTTCTACGTTACTCAATACACAGAGGCATGCATTTATCTGACAGGAAGTTCACTACAGGACTGACAGCCTAATGAGCTCATTACTAAATGCCAGGATTTGATATGCCGACAGCTCCCGATGGAATTTAAGAGCGGATGATAACAGGAAGCATGAACGTAATCAGGGTCTTGAAGCTCGGTAGATAAGAGGATTCCGTCAATGAATACTAACAAAAATTCCACTTAGGATCTTCCTAGATCACAACACAAATCCAATAAGAGGCCGTTAAGGAAAAATGCTAAGACCTGAATGTCACTTTTGGGTGTACACATATTAACAACGAGAGACCCGACCAGGACTGGAAAAATGTCAGTTCCGTCAAACACTGCCTTTTTCTCCCACATCAAACTCATCCATTGATCCCCTTAAAGACCTTCACCACAAACCGATGGATCCAAGGATGCTTTCACCTTAAATTGTTAAACACAATCACTTATTCACCTCATACAGCTCCATTTAAATTCTTTCATCCCAAATCTATGGATCAGAGCACTCGCAAACTGGTCCATCCAAGCACTTCTATACACGAAACAGAGCCCTCCGAGCGCTTTCTCGGCACAAACAGATCCATCCAAGCTCTCATTCGTCACAACCAGATGGATCCGAGCACTCCTTCACCCCAAATAGCTCAATCCAAGAACTCGGTTACCATGCACACAGCCATACAAGCACTCATTTATTACAAACAGATACCTAAGCCCTTCACCTCAAACTGATGCATCCGTGCACTCCTTCACCCCAAATAGATCAACCCAAGAACTCATTTACCACACTGATCCATACAAGCGCTCGGTTATCACGAACAGATCCATCTCAGCCCACCCTTACCTCAAACCAATCCATCTCACCACTCATTCACCACAAACAGATGCATCCAAGCACTCAATCTGACCTTACCTTTCTCGGTGTACTCCGTCGTCGTGATGGTCCTTCCTACGGACAAACAGTTAGCTTTAGCTTGAGCATATTTGATACATAAAGCTCAGGCTCAGGTAAGGAAAGAGACTTACTGACAAAAGTGAGCGGGATCTCGGCGTAAGAGAATCCTGACACGAACTGTAGATCACAAAAACCAGTACAAGGGTCACAAAGAGTCCCTGAACCAATGTCAATAGACCATTTCACCATGTCACGCATACTTCCAGGTGGTAAAAGACAGCTTTCTCTGATGGCACCACTAGTAAACAACCCAACCAAACAATGTCTACAAACCTTCGAGAAAATAATTTCCCCAAACCTAATGATGGAGGTTTGGTTCCCAGTGTGTCCCTTTAGAAGGAGCTACTACACCACCAGGCAGTCTTGCGATCTTCTGTGTACAACTATTTATGATATCCACTCAATTTGTCCCCTATAATTTAGATTTTTTTTTTAAGAAACCTGAAAAAAACCTAAAGCATTTGGGATATATAAAGTAAGTTTTTGTCATTGTTTCAGTTCAGTTCAGCAGAAGTCACTCATTGTTCTGCCACCCGGAAGTATCCTGGCGCTTCTTTTTTGCAAACATTATGAAATGGTCTTACTCTGCACATGTGTTTTCTCCTACCTGGATCTTGATGTACTTGATGATCTTCCTGAGAAGGAGCAGCAGGTCCTGGCGGCCCACAGGAAGATCTGCAAGGGAACGTCAGAGAACGTCAGATTGGCACACCAACAAAACACAAGGCCATTATTTTTGAGCAGAGTGCCAACCTGCTGGATAGAGAAGGTTGTTCACTACATGGATTACGCCATTGGTGGCCATCAGGTCACTGTCAGGTACATTGACGGAGTTGACGTGAACGGAGTTGTTGACCTGGATAAATACACAGGAAGACTCTCAGGTACCATACAGTGGCTATGACAATGATCGGGATTACATCAGAGCAACCGTAAACCCCCGATTCTATATCCTAAACCCCTACACTAACCTCAAACCCTTCCCCTGAAACCTGACCGTAACCTCAATCCTAAACCACAACCCCCTAATTCCCTAACCCTAAAAACCTGAACCCCTAACATGAACACTAACCTTCACCCATAGCCACAACTGTCGTCTCTTCTCTCAACAAAGCAAATCCCACAGCACGTTCTGGTTAATTCTCCAGCCTGCACTGAAGTCGTTTGAAGTTTGGGTTTAAAATATATCTTTTGTGACACCAGTCCTAAAACCTTTCTGACGCAGCTCGGAAGCCAACAATTTGTGGATATGGTGGATATCAGTGAAAGGACAGTCCATGAATGACAATGATGTGTTTTAAAAGCACTGCCCACTAAGAATGTCATTCAAATCTTCTCTTCCCTCACGGTGTCCGTTACCATATTTGGACAGCATGAGAAGTTACTTCCTGGTAGTAACTTTGAACTTTGAGAGTTGATAAGTGAAAGCGAGCCCATCTGCCTGATGACGGGACTTCCTGCAATCAGGAGGCCCGGCTGAGTCACTCGGGGATCCGTTTCCCCTCCTCCACGCCACTTTGTGTCTGACGCTTCCAGAGCCCACGTTAAATGTCATCAGATGCTGTAGACCGGTGGGTTGAGAGGGAGCTCGGGTGTCGCAAGAGAGGCGCACTTGATGGAAATGACAGTGGCCAGCTCCTTATTATGTCTGGACCGCCTCCAGAGATTATATCTGAGCTGGGCTGGTGCTCAAAACAAACAAAACCAAAAAAAAAAAACAGACCAGGCCAGGTCATTCATAGATGAAAAAGATTTCGTTTGGTTTTTCCTAAATAAAAGTTTTTATCAGGAATGTAACTCGAATTTTTCATACAAAAATAATTCATTCATGTTTGAATTTTGCGTTTCATAATTAGTTCATCACCATGAATTAACCAGTGAATGTATTTATTTAATCTGTAAAATAGTTTGTAAATTTAAAATCATAAAAACTTCATAGATAACAAAATAATAATAATTTATTATTTATAACACAATTTTGATTAACCAATTATAACCAGTTACATGTAAAATAGTTCATTTAAATAAAATAATACTTCAATCTCATTTTTATTTTATCATTTGAAGTTAATTTAATTATAATTATTAACCAATTATTTCATGTAATTTCTTTGTTAATGTAAAAAAAAAAAAAAAAAAAAAACATTTCATTCTCATTCTTAAAAAAAATAACTTGACAATAATGAATTAAGTAATTATTGTATTTAATAATATCAAATGTGTTTGTAAAATTGCTCATTTTCTAACAAGAATCATTGCTATTTAAAAAAATATATTATGTCATGTAAAATTGAATAATTGAGAAAATATTTAGTAAACTGCTTTATTTTTATTTTAAATAGATATGTAATAATCCAATATATAAACAAATATTACAATTCAATTAACCAACATTTTTAAAATAAAACAGCTCAATTAATGCAACAAATACGACGACACTCTTCATGATGCAAATGCTTGGTGAGCCAGATTAAAGAATTTTGCCAACCCCTGCTCTGATGCCAAAGGCAGGAATGCCCAGCGGTTCGTGATCACGCACCGCTGGTGAATTTTCCCGGTTGGATGGACGGACGGACTTACAGACAAAACTTGCAGGTTCCTGCCCTGCAGCGTCTTCAGGAGATTGGTCACGCCCCCTTCCAGGCCGCCATTGATGAAGACGCCCTGGCCGACGTGGTAGAGCAGGATGGTCCTCAGCGCGGTCAGGTCGCCTGTAAGAAGGCAAACCGATAATGGCGGCTTCGTCGAGCGGCGCTAACGAATCGGCGCTCGGATGCGGCCGACCGACGGACTTTTCAGCAGCCTCATGTCGTCTTTGTCCAGGTCGGCGAAGGCCTCGTCCGACGGGGCGAAGACTGTGAACGAGCCCTCCTGCTTCAGCAGGTCGGTCAGATCGGCCGTCTCCATCAGTGACAGGAAAATTCTGTATCGATTACAAGCAGAACGGCGTGAGCCCATCGAAAAGCAGAATGTATTTTAGCCGAACAAATCTTGGCTTGAACGTCAGAATCGAAGATAAATACGAGGTTCTTATTTGATGTCAGAATGGCAGGAAATCATCGAAAAGCCGAATCTTTTTGGGTAAAAAAACCCAAAAAAACGAAGATAAAAACTGCTCTCGTTTGATGCCACAATCAAAATAAACGGGAACTCATCGAAAAGTAGATTTTTTGGGGGGGGATTCATTCAAATTTGGCAGACTTGTTAACAACACTCTTCTCTGTGGTGCGTCAAATTTAGAGGACATTTTTTTGGATTCACTTTCAAAGTTCTCACTTGAAGCGTCCGTCGGCCTTGAGGATGTCGTAGGTGGTCCGCTCCGAGGGTCTGATGATGGTCCTGATGAGGTGGAGGACGCCGTTGCTTCCTTGCTTGCTGCCGCGCACCATGCAGGCGTTCTCGATGCACACCGCCTAAAACCCGGCAAGAGTCGTTCTCAAATTGATCCGCGGGAAATTTCGTGAATTTTTTTTAATTTTTTTTTAAATGTATTTCCACGGAAATATAAAGTAGCCCTAATAAAATACAACTTTTATCCCCATGTTAAACTTTGATGTTAATATCATATTACATCATGTGACTTTATTCTCGTAAGATTATGACTTTTTATCCCACGTAGAATTTACGTCTTTGTTTCTTGAAAAATAAAATATTTCAACACAGCATCAGACTTTGCCCTTGTGTGAGTGTCTTGTTTGCTTTTATTGTTTTTAATTGCATAATGTTCAATTGCATTGTGTTTGAAGTTCGATTTTTATTTATGTACAGCACAATGTTTCAGCCGCAGTTGGTTTTTAAAGTGCTCAATTAATAAAACTGAGTTATGTTGAGTTGAAATACTACAGCTATTCAAAACATTTATTTAACTTTTTTCTCTACAAATACGACGGTTATTGTAAGATTTTGACTTTTTATCTTGACAAAATACATCTTTGTTTCTTAAAAACAAATCTGAATATTCTCATAACACTACAACTTTTTCTCTTAAAAATCCGACCTCGTTATCGTAAGAGAATTTTTATTGCAACAAAATGCGTGTTTGTCTGTTGAAAAAAAACCTGACTTTATTCTATAGACTTTAAAAGAAAATTAAAAATGGGACATTGTTACTGTAACTGACTTTTTTTTCCCCTTGAAAATAGGCAACGTTTTAATTCCTATGCCAACAAAATGTGCACATGCTTACAGGGGTACCTTGAGTACAGCAACTTACGAGTTTTCTGTTATAAAACGTCGCTCAGTCCATTTTTTTTTTTGCCTTGTGTCGCGTGCCAAAATTGAAGGCACAAGTGAACTTCAGACACACAGCAAACACCGCAAAACGACCCCGGCATCCCACGTCTCACTCACAATTTTAGATATGACTAAATTAAGTCACAAGCTCAGTCGCAGAGCAAACGACATTTGAATTTCGCATTATGAAGTGGTCCTTAGAAAAAGGTCTCCCCTGTGAACTGTCCCTGAACCCAAAAAGTCCTGCTTTCGAGATCAGGGTGTCAAGTCTGCTGCTCGTCACGTTGATTGCGATCAGCAGCAAGTCAATTAGTCCAAGCAAACCCAGATGATATTTTCACATAAGAGGGAGCAACGCGGATCGTCCGCCGCCAGGGTTTTATTGAATTTGCAAAGAGCTTGGCGCTAAAGTGTCATTTATTGGCGTATTCCCGGACAACTCTCATCCGGCGCGATCTCACCGTGCGGTAGACGAAGACTCGCAGTAGCTTTCCGGCCAACGTCTCCAGCAGCTGGCCGTTGTAGAGCTCGTTCAGCGTGACCTTCAGCTTCAACATGTGGTTTTCCAGGAGGTACCTCAGCAGCGTCTGGTCGGTCGCCATCACCTCGTCTGACAAAACGCAATCAAGAAAACGGACAGGAAGGTGACGGCTTCAGATGCGTGAGGTTTTTTCTCCCGTTACTGACTTGGCCGTAAGATGCCGGGAGGTGCGCCAGACGGAGGATTCAATGCGAGAATTCAAGAGTTGGGAGGAAATTGTCATGTCAAGATTTGATTTATTGCAGCTTGGTCCAAATCTGACTTCAATTTACGAGAGTTTTGCCTCTGTGCTCCGCACGCAATGACGAACATTCAGGTTCTTCGCAATTGAACGGCATCCATCTGTTTCATATATGAGGTTCAAATTCGGTAACAAACGGACAAAATCTTGAGGACAATGACTCTTGAAAATGGCCAAATTGCGACCCTAAAATATCCGCTCCAAACCAAAATGGCAGACTTACCGTCTTTTTTCAGGGACAGATTTTTGAGACTTTTTTTGCGGATCTACTCCTGATAGACAAGCCTACCAAATTTCATTTTGCCAAGTAAAGCTGGCTTCGCGGGCTGATGTTAGTTTTAGTCTGGTAAAGCCCTCCGAAGGCTATTTATTTGAGAATTATGATGGCTTTCCAAATGTTCACACATTTTCTACCTAGCGTCGCAAAAGTCGGGTGATGGACTCACTGGTGAAGGCGGAGTTGAGGGGAGCGAGGACTGTGTACTCCGTCTTTGGACCCAAGGCGGAGGCTAGGCCCAGTTCTGATACCATGTCACGGAAGGTGCTCTGGCCCGTGCCTATCAGTTCCATCACGTCCTTGGCTGAAAAACACACAACATGAGCACAAATATCAGAATAGTCAATATAGCTTGCTCTCAAGCTATTTTCAACACTTTAAATTGGTTAATAATGTGTTAAAACAACAGACGACAAGTGGAAAGAGCAAAATATCAATTTGTGCGGGTGGTGGTATGCATGGTGAGCAGCGAGCGAAGATGGCAAATAAAGCTGATCGATTGGTTAGGAGGCGTGTCCCGATACATTTGTCCACCAACGTGATCGGTCCTACCCGAATTGGGCACCAGAACCTGGTCGATGAGGTGGATGACCCCGTTGGTGGCGACGACGTCCTTCTTGAGCACCATCTTGACGCCGTCGACCGTCACACTGTCGCCGTCGCAGCCGACCTCCACGGTGCTGCCCTCCTCCGTCTCGTACACCGAGCCCGCCATGATGGCCTCCGAACACTGGACGCTCTTCAGCAGGTGGTAGTTCACCAGGGCTGCGAGACACCCACCAAGTAAGCAACTAAGTGTGTTTTATATTACATTTACACCCATACATAATGTCCTTCAAAGCCCCCCCCCCAAAAAGATTTTGTATTATTACTCCGCCCATTTTGATCATTCTACTGTTTCTACATTTCTCCACACATTAAAAGCATTCCCCATTCAACTTTTCCCAGATTCCAAATTCCCCATCACCCCCAGCAATCCATCCAAGCGAATGAGACGCTCGACAAAGAAAAAGTTCCCCCATTTTTTCCCGATGCAAATTCAAACTCTTCAGCTCAAATATTTAGCTCGTTCAGGACATCTTGGGAGCCATTTATGACATTTCAACAAATTCCTCCATTCCACCGATTTTCAATTCGGAATTTTTTTTGTTTTAAACACACCTCTTAAACATATTTTAAACATTTCAACACAAAAGAATTTCACCCCAAAAAATGTATTCAAAATGTGCAATACGTATTTTAACCCATATTGATATGTTGCAGTTGCCATAATTGATAATTGATTGTTCTAACAAACGTTTGTTTGTCTGATGCGCATAGTAACAGCTGCATTGTTCATTGCGACGTACAGCTTGAATAGTTCACAAATGTGCAATCGGTGAACCGCGAATAATGAATGATGAGGCACTCGTTCGGTGTTTATATATGAACTGACATCCCCATCCGAGGTTACTTTTTCGCCAAATGTGACCGAATGGTCCGCTGAGGACGAGCAGAACGCCGGCTCCAGCTTCCTTGGCTGACTCAGGACCGTGTGACTAAAGTTGTTGGTCGTCCGCCACCGCCGAAGGTCATAAATCCGCTTGGTTTGGCCCGACTTGTGCTACATTCTGCGTGCTGAAAACGTTCCCACAGCGAGACAGAGTCATCCTGGTCGCTGGCGCTTCACCCAATGATTGACTCGGGGACCGTAAAGCCGGCCGAAGACGGTTTTGAGTTCTGGAAGTCCAAACTTCGGAGTCCGTGCGGTCGCACGCCCGTGGTCCCCAGACGATGGCGCCGTGATGTCATACCTGCAATGACGTCCTTGTCCCCCATGAGGCGCTCCAGGTGGCCCGGCCCCAGCCGGTCGAAGGCGGCGTTGGTGGGGGCAAACAGCGTGTAGTGCCCCGGCCCGTCCAGCTTGTCCATCACACCGGAGGCCAGCGCCGCCGCCTGCTTGCATCGAGTTCACAATAGTTTGGGATTCTTTTCATGACTTTTACTTTTTAGTCTGTTTTCACCTTTCTCTTTTTCAGTTGGTTCGATTGAAACCGTTTTGTTCATGGACAATGCAGTTTAAGTTGGTTCTTGTTGTTTTTGAACGTGCTTTCATTTTTATTTTGAGGAAGTTAGCATTTGGTGGGACTTGAGAGATGAGAGCGCTTACACTGAAGGAGGCGAGCTCGTCCTCCACGTCCAGGAAGCCTTTGATGGTGTTGGTGACGGCGGTGATGACGCGGTCGATGACGTGCACCACGCCGTTGGTGGCCACCTGGTTGGCGTGGACGATCCTGGCGCAGTTCACCGTCACCACCTTCACAACATCCACAACAGTTTTACATGCGTTCAAGGCTGGAAAACGTTTTTGTGTCTGGTTTTTTTTTTTTTTGACCGTGTGCAATCGTTTGAGATCAAGGGCAACATTTAGATTTTTAAAATGGACATTATGGGCCAGGTCATTCATACATGAAGTAAAAAATAAATACATCATAATAATAATAAGAAGAAGAATAATGTAAAATAAATACAATTGTTATTCTATTAGCAGAATAATAACTCTTGCTAGTAATAAAGGTTGTCATTTATAATGTAGAATTCATTTAATTGTAATAACAATTGATACAAAAATAGTTATATTAAAATTATTCTTAATTTAATATTCTATGCAACATTTTTTGCCAATAATTGTTTTTTATTTTGTGTTAGTTATTATTGTAATTAAACCATGATTTCATACAATAGAATCAAAGCAATTTTCATTTGCCTTGACTTGTGTTTGCATAATGTTTTCATTTTAATAATGAAAATAATTCATGCTCATTTTTAACTGTTAGAGGTCATTTCATTTCAACTATTTTTTTCAGTTAAAAACTCATTTTACTCAACTTTTTTCATTGAATGTAATTTTTTTTATTTTGATAATACGCATGCTCATTTTCACAAAATTCATTTAATTATATTTTTTGTAATTCATTAGACTTCATGAACCAATTATTGAATGAAATAAAAAGGATACAAAATAGTTTATTTCAAAAATGTTTTTGTATTTTATGTCAAATTCTTTCTTTTAATACAAAAAAAAATCGTAAATTCTCATTTTAAATGTTTGTCATTCCAAACCATTTTTTACTTAATAACCAATTTTCAGTCCAAAAAAATGCTTGTTTTATTTTAAAGAAATATATATTTTATGTCCAATACTGTTATTTCTTTTGTATTACAATGAACCAATTAACAAATGACTCCATGAGATAAATGAACAACAAATAAATCAAATGGGTCCATACATGGGAAGGAAGCAACTTTAGGGGAGAATGGCTAAATGAATGCGACGGATATTTCCAGGACTCTTTGGCCAGGCGCGTTGCGGCGAGGCCCGGAGGGCTGACTCACCCCGTTGGAGTAGTGGTTGACGTGCAGGCCCATGTCGCTGTACGTGGACGTGACGGTCATGCCGTCCTTCATGTCTTTGGTCAGCAGGCGCGAGTTGAGCATGTGGAAGCGCAAAGCGTTGTACAGCTCCTTGTTCACGTTGCTCACCAGCGCCGAGCGGACGCTCTGCGCCGACACGGCGGGGGAGGGGTCAAGGGTCAGTTACATATTGCGGGAGGTCAGGCGCGCTCTGCGAGCGTGCGTTTGCGGGATCTCGGGTGCACTTCGCACGCACGTGCACTCACATTGGTCCAGCTGGTCCCAGGCGTCGTCGCTGGGAGCGAACACGGTGAAGGATCCCCTGCCCTCGATCTCCTCCCTCAGCTTGGAAATGTCCGCGTATCGCTGCGTGCTCACCGCCTTCACCAGACCCAGCGTGCCGTACACGTGGTCAATGGGAGCCACTTTTTTTTTTTTTTTTTTGTTTTTTTTTAAGGTAGAAAACAAACACTTTAATGATGTGAACAGACAAATGACGTACAGTCGGGCTTCTCAAACGTTTTGGGTCCAAGGAGAAGTGGTTTCTTTCTTTTCATGATGCGAACAATATGAGGCACAAACCTGCAGGACATCCTTTCATGCCTTCCAGACGCATGTAGCCGGGACAGCACTCGTACACCACCATGCTGCAAGACAGGGGGCGATAGAGGGACACGTGGGAAAAAGACAAAGAAGAAGAAGAAGAAGAAGAAGGTAGCGCTGCTGTGCCACTGCAGACATTTTTCAAGCAAGGCGTACAAGACTGCATGAACAAACTTTAACGACCGCCTGAACCAGCCGAGACTGGCAGCTAGTGATAGGTTGTTTTTTTTTTTTGCAAAAGTTCCACTCTCAGCATTTACATATAGAAAACATTCAACTCTCAGCATTTATATAGCGACCGTTTGACTCACAGCATTCACACCGTTAAATGTTAAACTCGGCATTTCAAGAAGAAATACTGTCCCGCTCAGCGTCGATCACATTGAGCGTTATATTCCATCTCAGGAATGATGCACTCTCAGCAGTGAAGTCATTGCTAATGGAGCTTCCATCGCTCAGCAGCCACACGTTAAAGGACAAACTCCCTCAATGTCGAGCCAAACGATCGGGAGCGACACTCTCTCGGCATTGAAACGATTCAAATGGGTTCTCAGCATCCGCACGTTGAGCGACATGCTCTCTTAGCATTCCCGCTCCAAACAATTTCCTCTCAGCCTTCAAATGCCCAATGCAGTCGTCTCTCAGCATTTCCGACAAGAAGCTCTTTCGGCGCCTGTTTGTCCAATGGGATGCGAGCGGCCTTGTGGCGCGCTCATAAAATAAACTAACGAGTCATGATGAGATCATGGACGACAGAACTTCTTGCGCTGTTTGAAGGAGTTCTGTTTCTCGACAGGACGACTTTCACGCGCGCACACACACACTGTGTGTAAATAGCCGCACACAGCTGGACATCAGGAAGCCGTGATGTCATCAGCTGCGGACGGGATAACAGATGCGCTCCGCACGCGCACAAACGAAACACACGTGGCGACATTGACGTGTCTTGGGGGGCCTCCCAAAAATCGCTCAGCGGCGCCCCCTGGAAAGTTTGCAAAGTAAATTCTGCCGAGCGACACCACCAGATTCGGGAGGCGCGGCCATCATAACAAGAAAGACGCACCAAAAAAAATGTCTCAAAGACCCACGTCACAAATTGAACAGGAAGTCGGCCATTTGAGTTCGAAGCAGCCATCTCGGGCGAATTGGGGTGGTTGCTTTAAAAAAAATTCCGTCCTCGGTGCCAGTTTCATCCACCGATCGACACGGAATTGGGTGGACGTGTCTATGGTAACAGGATGCACAAAGGTCTCAAGGAACCATGTCTGAAATTGAAAAGGAAGTCAGCTCGTTTGGGCAAACTCCATTGCTTCAAATTTTAAAGATTTGCTCGGAAAAATTGGGCGATTTATTTATTTATATATATTTTAAAGTGAGCTTCCTCGAGTAACGAGAAACGGCCCATGCCCGAAATGGAACAGGAAGTCAGCCATTTGTGGGGATTCGATGATCATTATGACGACGATTCACCATGGAAAATTGGCAAACTTAGGTTTTTTTTTTTTTATTCAGCCCCTGCAGCCAGTTTAATTGGCCAACACAAAATAGGGCAGACGAAGCTCATTCATCTGAACAGAAAGTCAGCCATTTTGGACGAATTCCGTAGCTTCAAAGTTCGACGATCATTTTGAGGATTTGCCTTGACAAATGGGTGGAATTTTTCGGAACGTTGAGCCAGTTTTGACTTTGGAACATACGATTGCCTGGACAAGTTGTGTCACAAGCTCGTAGCAGCACTCACGAAAAAGCCCCAAGGGCGCCGCACGCCCGGAAAGGAATAGGAAGTCGGCCATTTTGCTTTGAAACAGCTGCATTGTACTGACAGCTGTTTCTAATAGTTTCACCTTACAAGTCGACATATTAGACACACACACACACACACGCGCGCGCGCGCACACACTCAAAGTGTCTGGCACCACCTCAGATTTGTTTTTTTTCTCCTGTGAAGTAATCAACAAGCTCCCCTGTGGCCTCAAGCAGCAATTTGTCTTTTCCTTCCTGCGTTTACGCACGAAGGTAACGCTCGAGTCGCCGTTTCTTTAGCGCGATTGTTTTAGGGTTAGTTTGTCCGCAAAATGAACGCACGTGTTTGTCTCCGAGGCGTTTTGTCTTCGTTGTAAATTACTTCCATGCCAACGTCGCAGGTTTGTCGTTAAAGCGGACAGAAAAAGTACCGGTAAATCCTCAGGCTGTCTGTGTTTGCATGAGTCATTTAGTACATTGATTTTAGAGCCAACTGAAATGTATCTTTGCTGGGGTTTACGGAAATGAGCACCCAAAATTAGCGAGGGAGCGCCCACTGGAAAATTCAGTCGCAGAAAGCCTGTTTTACTCAGCAACATGAAATTTGGTAGACACGTCTACTACGAGCACACCCGCAAAAAAAGTCTCAAGAAGCCGTGCCTGAAAACGCACAGGAAGTCAGCCATCTTGCCTTGAACCCTTCATTTTGTAAGGCGATGTCAAAGACGAGAAGGTTTTGGAAAATGTAGCCCCTGCAGGTTGTTTCTCTTAGCAACGTGAAATTTGGTACACACGTCTATCGTGAGTAGAGCCACAAAAAAGTCTCAAGAAGCCACGCCGCACAAGACACAGGAAATTACACTTACGCCTTCTTGCCACAGATGGCGCCTTTGTACCAGTTCCTGCATGTGCTGAAGTATTTCTTCTTGGTCCCCAGAACTTGCTGGAGGGCACACACGTTGGGCCTTTATGGGGTGTGTTTTGGGGTGGGGTGGGGTGGGGTGGGGGGGAAGGGGGGGGGGCAAAGGACGGGTGGCAGAAAAGGTAAAAGTTGTTGAGTGATGGGTTCCAGGAGACAGAAAGAATGTGCAGATACACGACAACTCGCGCTAGACAAAGGAGGCACACACACACACACACACACACACACACACACACACTTGAAACCGTTTTGTCTGACTGATGATTTTTTATTTTTATGAATGAAACGCACTCACCTAAATCAACACTGTGTCTATTTAAATTTCCTCTAAACATGTTTTAACCATAAAAACACACATTCAAAAGCTAATTTGAAATATTCCCCCAAATCTTCTTAAAAAAAACAAAAAAAAAAAAAACATTCGATTTTAACTATTTGATTTGACTGTTAAAAATAAACTGCTTGAACACATACATAATATAATAATAAAACATAATTAAAAACAGCAAACAATATGGTAAATGTGATAAATTGGGGCATTTAATGTGCTTAAAAAATACACAACATGCACTTGTTCAACATTAATTTTGTATAAACCAGTATTATACATGTTTTTATGAATGAAACTCATTTAACACAAATATTCTAATTTGATGTGTTGAATATTTTCATGTTTAACATATTGAGAGTAAAAATCGGTACACATGAAATATGCTGAAACCCTAATCTTTCCTTTTTTCAGTAAAAATGTATATATTCATGACGTGTACAAAAACACATTTGATTTGACCTTTTTGGGATGTTTCATTCTAAAAGTGCAATGTTGTTTTTTTTTTACATCACAATGTACTTTTTTGTGATAAATATGTTTTACAGACAGAAAAAAAGTGGTATCCTTTTTATACATAGCGCTCATTTAATAAAAGAAGGTTCCATACTTCAAAGCCATATGCTGTCTATTTGATTAGATGAACATTTTTACCTTGAAATATTTTTTCGGGGCCTGTTTGTTTTGATTTGAATTACTTTTACACATGGAACACACGCTAAAACACCGCATTGTCTCCATTTCATTCCCATTTGTAGTTTTAATTTACACATGACATGCACACAAAAGCCATATTTTGTTCGCTTGATGGTTAAAAATCCAACTTGTTTTCCCAATTTATTTGGAGCAAAAAGCACACCATTTTCTGCCCATATTTTAAAATGAAATGTTTTCTGTTATTGACATGAAAAATTATCCCCCCAAAAAACAATATTTAGCTGGCTCTAATAAAACTCTACGGAATGGAACCCAAATGTAGTATCATAGCTCACATGTGTATTTCCCATTATTATCTTTTATTGCTATTACTTTTTTAAAAATATGGTTAGGTTTTTTTCTACTTAAATATGGAACATCCTTTTTTCTTCAAGATGTGACAGTTTTCCAAAAACGACATTGTACTTTTTTCTCGAATAAAAAAGAAAAAAAGTTATTTTGTTCCCTTATTTTTTTTTGTTTTTCTCAAGAATGCAACATTTTCCCCCTCAAAACTGTACAACCATTTTTTTTTCAAAACTATCCCTCTTTGCACAAAATGTGGTCTTATAAATTTACTAAACTCGTTTTCTCAAATGCATGGCTATTTATACATAAATACTGTAAATATACAACTTTTTTTTTTCTAACAACGTGCACCTTTTTATCAAAAATTGAGATATTTTACAACTTTTATCCCGAAAATACATTTAAAAAACAGGGAAAATGACTCTTTTTTACCCCTCAAAAATAAACAAACTATCACAAATGTGTTTTCATGCTTTAGATGCCTTTTCTATTTTGTTGCTTTGTTTTGTAAGATGCACTATTTTGCGCTCACAATGCATTTGTAAGAAAAAAAAAGAAAAAAGTAAGAAATAGTTGCTTTTCTCCTTACCCCTCGTTTCTGGCCCGGATGCGGCTGTGGGTGACGATTTTGTCGTAGGCCGACGCGTCCACGCCGGTCAGTGAGCACAGCGCCACAAGCAGGAAGGTTGCCGTCATCACCTGATGCATCCTGGGAGTTGTCCTGGTACACACGCGTGCACTTAAAGCCCGAACGGAACACACTTGTTGAGCTGTGTGAGCCCCAGTGGGGCCAGGCCACTCTTTTATACCAACACACACACACACACACACACACACACACACACACACACGTATAAAGGACCGAGCCCCCCCTCCCATCCACCCACCCGTCAACTCCCACCCAAACTAATGACTCAGCCCCGGTGGGTCGTCGCCCCACCCTCGCCGGTTCACACCTCCATCACATCCCGGAGCACCCGGGACGCCCTCGCTCGTTACGAATACTGTGAGAAGACACACAACAAACACAAGATCATAACACACGTGCACAAACACACGCGTTTAAAGAAAACAAATCGCATCCTCATAGATCGTCTCAGATGTGTTTAGCAGTGCTGTATTGGTCTTACAATGCATTTAGGGCAGCAGGGGGCAGTGCCTTGTCGTCTTTCATATTGAATACAGAGCATGGGCTTTATGTTAAATCAGTATATGTCCATAAATGTGACTCCAAAACCCGTCGAGTGGCCTTTTTCGCTCCGAATGAATTCTGCCTAGCAACAAGTGACCTTTCAACGCACGAGGGGCAGCGGGAGCAGCGCCCCGAGAGCCCCACACGATGGCGCCGTTGCTGTTCGTCTTTTATGTTTAACAAAACGCAATCGTGTCATTGTCAACTAAACGTTTCAACATTTGAACACAAACCACAATAATAAACCTTTTCTATTGGTCAGTGTGGTACCTGAGAATTCTGCCAAGCAACAGGTGACGAAAAAGTGTCACATGAAGAATTGAAAAAATGAAAAAAAATATATTATACAGTATTATCTCATCGGATTTATGGTCATGGCCACCATTAAACATGTTCAGAAATGCTTTAATTAATCATCTTGCCATGCATTAAGGGCAGTGCCCCGTGGCAATGTCTTTTATATTAAATACAGAGCACCGATTTGATTTTGATTGAATTTCAAATCATTGTGTGTACATAAATGTGTCTCAAAATCTCATCCAATGGCCTTTTTCCACTCCGAATGAACTTTACTTAGCAACACGGGACATTTCACAGAAGTGCTACACTTGCTTTCTTCAAAACAGAACTTTTTTCATCTCTAAAACATACAAATGTAAGGTAGCTTTTTTTCTCCCAAAAATGTATGAATTTTCCCGAAAGTGCATGATTTCTTTTTTTTTTTTTCTCAAAAAACGAACTTTATTCTGGTGGGAATAATAATCATCATCATCATAATAACTGGCATTGTGTAATACTGTGTTATACAAGACTAGAGGCAGTAGAAGTTTATCGTAGTCGGCCCGTTAAAGATGATTAATTGATGATTGATTCTGAGAGCGCACACACACACACACGTACACACACACTTTGAGGTGTGAAATAAAAGCGAGTAAATGAAGTTACAAGTGTTTGGCGCTTGAGTGCATTTTTATGATTTGGTGCCTTCAGGGAGCTGATCATCTGCTCATCACTTGGACTTTATGACTTTTATCTTTCACTTTTATGACCTTTTTATCCTTTACTTTTATGACTTAAAAAATATATATATATTTTACCCTTGCACTTTTATGAGCAGGATTTATCATTTCGATATCCTCCTGCAACCTTAAAACTCTCCCAAGCAATTATAATGGAGAATGGATATATTCTTTAGATGAATACCTTTTGTGTCAGTCAATCCAAATGATGATTTTTTTTAAGTACAGAACATTATGGATTAGAATGATAATATGTAGTCAATTAAATGAATGATTGGTGACCTTTTCTTGGCCATCCTGCTATGACGTCTCCCTCTAGGGGTGAATATTTGTCAGTGCAGTGGCCTGTGACGTCCAAAAATTGCATTCGAATATGGAGTCATTATGTTTTTGAGAGAGGAACTTTAAAAAAAAAGTCATTCAAAGAAATATAACCTAAAAAATATATATATAAAAAACAAATATATATATATATATATATTTATTTATTTTTTGCCAAAATATACTTTTTTCATTAAAACTATTCTTTTTCTTTCAAATTACAGAATGACCTTTCTTTCCTCAAGTATTTTTGTCTGAAATATTCATTTTTGTCTTTTAAATTTTGAGATTTCTTTTCTGGAAAATATTAAACTCTTTTTCACATTTCTATTTTCAAAGTTACAGTAAGTGCCTTTTCCCCCCCCTGTTTTTTGTTGTTGTTGAAAGTTTATGACGTTCTCCCCAAAAACATTTCATAAGAATTAACTTGTTTCTTTTCTTCAAATGACAGTATGTGTGTGTGTATATATATATATATATATATATATATGATCATGTGTGAGGACGTAGTATTGTGATAAACAACACGTTTGTAAATGTTCCCTTTTATTAACTTTTCACCATTTAAAAACATTGAACAAGTGACGAGTCTGAATGAAAAAGTTGCTGTTACTTTCCTTTGCTTCACGTTTGGGAAAGGGCGCCACCTGTGGCGGGTGTGGAATGCGCAGCCTCTGACGTTGCATAGAAACCAGCGACGGACAACGATCGGAGTCAATGGAGTAAAGTGCACAAAAACCAAAAGCGACCGGATAGCTTTTGGGCCTCTCGTGTCGTAGCATAATGTTAGCATCTGAGCTAATAGTTGTTTCTGTTGGGTTTCAAAACTACGTGGCCGGCCGCACAGCTTTATCCGTAGCCCGGTGCATACATCGGCGTTGCGTTTGTGTTTTTGTTAACGTCGCAAACAGAAAACCACGTGCCGCCTCCGCGAGACTGGACCGGACTTTTCCGAGCGTCACAAACGCCCGGCGCTTCCTTGAGGCTCTCGCTGAAGGTCAACCCGCTTTGATTGACAACGTGTCAAAGTTCAGGCAACGCTCTCATCTTCCTGCTCGCCTCTGACGTCCAGACCGGTTCCAGCCTCTTCTTCCTCCTCCGCCTCCTCCGATAAAGAGTACATTTTTCTGGAAAGTTCTGCAGGGCCGGCCTGGTGGGCACCCCACTCCAAGCGGTGGGCGGCGCCGCACCCCCGGCAGTGGGCGCCCCCGCAGCGGTGGCGATTGTGAAACAGAGCAAAGTCGCCGCTGTCTTTAAGGAAGCTCGGAGCATCGCCCGGCGAAGGGGCCGCGCCATTGGGGAGCCCGTTGGTGGCTTCGGGGGTCCTGGCGCCCGATGCCGCCCGGTGGAGGAGGGAGGCGGCCATCTTGAATCGGTTGACTTTGCACTTGGTCGGAGCGTAGGAGGCCACCACGAGAGAGGCGTTGGGGTAAGCCAGGGCGGACTCCGAGGGGCCGACGGCGCCCAAGGCCGCGCCGCCGTCCCGCCCGCCCGGCAGGACGGGCCTCCCCGTCTTCATCATGCCCATAACCTCGTAGCGGAAGCTGGAGATGTCCTGTTTCAGCTCCTGTCGCACAAAAGCATTTTGATTTTCAAATCACAAGTGCTTTTTTTGTCAGGCTTCTTCTATATTGCATACTGCTGTCATGCACTCACGCTGTGCTTCTTTTTCAGGCCTTTTTTTGGTGCGATGTTTTCACTCTGTGCTTCTTTTTCAAACGTTTTGGGAGCACACTTTATGACGCTTCTTTTTCAGATGTTGACACGCTACATACCATTGCCACGCGTTTACTCCGTGCTTCTTTTTCAGGATGTTTGTGGTATATTTTGCCGCGCCCCCACTCTGTGCTTCTTTTTCAAACTTCTTTTTTTTGTCGCACACTTTGACTTGCTTTTACTCTGTGCTTCTTTTGGGCACCATACGACTGTCACGCTCTCCTTGTGTTTTTCTTTTTTGTGGCACACTTTGTCATGTGCTTCTTTGTTTGTTTTGTTTTTTTGCGATACTTTTGCCATCCTCTCACTCCGTGCCTCTTTCTGTTTCGGAGCACAATTGGTCACGCTTTCACGCTGTGCTTCTTTTTTCAGGATTTTGTGTAGGATACGACTGTGACTGTGTGCTTTTTTTCCCTGACTTTTTTTGTCGTGCTCTAACTCTGTGCTTCTGTTGTTCCGGACGTTTTGTCACGCTCTCTTTCTGTGCTTCTTTTTCAAGCTCATGGCTCTCTCCCCCATTTCCCCACAAGGTCAGTAACGTGCTTCTTCTTCAGCCTTTTGTGCAGCACGCTACTGTAACTGACCTTTTGTGAAGCACTCTCAATCTGCACTTCTTTTTCAAGTGTTTTAGGAACAGACAGCTGTCAGACTCTGATTCTGTGCTTCTCTTTCAGGCTTCTGGGTCACACATAATTTGCCACGGCGGTTCTTTTCCGGACTTTTGTGTGGCACACTGCTTGCGCCTGGTCACGGATCGACTCCTTTTCGGTATATGCGGGCGGCCTTTCTTGTTCACCTTAAAGTTGTCTTCCGTCAGGCCTTCCTCCGTCTTGGCGTCTCGGATCATGGCGGCCACGTAGCGCTTCACCAGGTTCCTCAGCACCTCCTGCGCACGCGCACAAACCAGAGGTCATCAGCACCTTTTCAACTCGGCGCCGCTCGTTTCCGTGGAAACGTCACGGTCCGTTAAGCGGGAGAGGAACGGCGATCGGCGCGGAAGAAGAAGAAAAAGACGAATTCCCCCCACAGAGACACACAAATAGAAGTACGCTATGAGTCATCACTAATGTCTTCCAGCAGCAGATGGAAACGCACAAATATAGACGCACACACACACGCACACGCGCACAAAAGGGGCAGCACTCATCTGGTACTGATGGTTTATCCTCAGGTTCTCCGCAGCTCGCTTCTGCACAGGAGACAAAACACATTCCCTCTTTACACTACAGCGGCGCCTTGAGGTACGAGTGACTCCGCTTATCAGTGTTTCGAGATATGAGCCGTCATTCGGCCAATTACTCGCTTTGATTCACGAACGAGAATTCGAAATACAAATACATCAAACAAAGACAAGTACACATTCGCGCGCGGGGGCTAGCGAATAGCATCTCGAGCGGCTGCGTTCTAACGCTTTAAGCAACGGATATCGGAACAATAAATAAAATAGGATTTTGACTTTTCACACAAATATAATCAATGTGGACAGTTCAAAGCCGCCACCGGTGGCAATCATCAGATTTCCGGTCAAACCATTGGTTACCCCGAGCGTGCCGATGGTGTCGCGTCGTGCGTCGCCGTCCGCCCGGCACGCCCGAGTCTTGACCCAGCAGACGAGGTACCAGAAGGACTTGGAGCTGGGCACGATGTTGAAGGGCGGGGGCAGGGTGGCCCCCTCCTCGAAGTAACTCATCCACAGCTTCGTCCTGGCGAACTTCCACTCGATGTCCGCGTGGTCCTGCCACAAACGGTTCCGTGGATTTTCTTTTTTTAACTCCGTGGATTATTTCGCGAAGTGGTTCTTTTCATTTCTCACCGCGATGTGCTGATAGGAGTTGTTCATCATGGCGATGAGCATGTTGAGCAGCACCACCAGGGAGATGATGTTGTACGTGCCGAACATGGTGGCGCCCACGAACTCGGTGAACTGGTGGTCGGCGTCCACGTTGGTCACGTACAAGCTGATCAGGCCGAAGATGGACCAGAATAGAGACTGCAGCGTCTCGAAAAGGCTGAATGAGACGTTTCAAATCATGAAGTCATGTTATGATATTGAGGAAGTGAGACGATGCAGCCAGCAGGAGCTTCTCAACTCACGTGGAGAAGGCGTTGTTCTGCTCCACGCATCGGATGCCCTTGCACTTGCCCCTCTCATCCGAGGCTTTGGTTTCATAGTAGAAGTAGAGCTGGTTCAGGCCATTAGCAAAGGCCAGCAGGACCTGCAGGGGGGACAGATTTTGCTACTTAATATGTCTCCATAATCTACGAGCGAAACGCTGGTGTTACCAGGCAGTAGATGAAGAGGAACTTGAGGATGTCCAGCAGCATGCGGCCCAGGGAGATCTGCAGGGGTCCCAGGTGGGAGTTGGCCGTGAAGAGCGAGATGAGACGCAGGGAGCTGAAGATGTTGGCGATGGCGAACACGGCCTCGGCGACCAGTGTCGGGTGCCACATCTCCCACTGGTTCCGCGGCTTACTACCACTGTACTGAAACAAGAAGCAGGACAAGAAGAAGTCAATCAATGAGAGGAAGGTCAATGGTGGAGCTGGGCGAGGGTTTACCTTGGTGTAGGCTACGATCTTGAGGGAGATGGTGGCCAGGTACAGAGAATTCATGACAAAGTCCATCAGGTTCCACCAGTCGTGGACGTAATCCTGGAAACCTCCGTCCCACATTTGCTTGATCTCGGCCCAGATGAAGCCTTCAAAGACGCACGGAAAGACGGTCACGAGCCGTTGATGAGATGAGGGGACGTGAGATTATGATGTGGTGGGGTTATGTGGCAATCGGGTTCTACTGCAAGGCTTTGAGATCGTCATGTTAGGAGATCGTGAGGTTGTGTCTGTGAAGTTTGAGATTATAATTCCATGAAGTGAGCTGCCACTGATGAAAAGAGATTATGATGCTGATTGTAATGGGTTTGTCAAATTAGGATATTCTGAGGTTGAGTCTCTGAGTTTACGAGGCTGTCCCGACGTTATCCCGGACTCACCCAGCACCCAGGGCAGGATCATCCACTCCACGGTGGTGGGCGCCGGACCCTGACGGTCCTGCTCGGTGGTGACGATGTGCTGCGAGGCGAGCAGCAGCAGGAACAAGAAAGACATGTAGGACGCCGTGTGGCAGATGAACTTGATGAAGGGCTTGCGGATGAACAGCCCGTAGCGGCTCTTGGGGGCCGTGAGGTAGCACAGGGCGAACGCCGGGTACAGGAACCCGATGAAGATGCACGTCAGGAACTTGCCGGCCCAGTGGCGCCGCCGCCAGCCTGGGAACTCGTCGTACCAGCGCGACGCCAACAGCTGTTGGCAGTTTGGCTGCGCTACAAACTGAAAACACATCAGGACAGCGTAACATTAAGTGTGCCGTTTGGTGACCCCTACAGGACTGGAGAGGCATATTAAGGTCCAGCACGTTGTCATTTTCAACCAAACAAGCTGGACTGACAAGGAAGAAACAAGTCAAATTTAGTTCCGATCTAGTGGGGGAACAACAACTTGTAGTTTACTGCCACCTACAGGATTGGAGGTGAAAAACAATGGCCCAGCTGGTTGAGATTGTTACGAACAAACCGTTAACACGCGAGGAAGAAACCGGTCTACGTAGATCTGGTGGGTCACTCTCCTACATTGGGAGTGGAACAGTGTAACACGGTACGTTTTTCCACCAATCAAAAGAATCCGACAGAAAAGGAGGAAACTAGTCAATTTGAGTGCAATTCAGGTGAAAAAACTGTTCTGTTTTCTGCCCCCTACAGGACTGCAGTGGAAAAGTATGGCCCAGCAGGTTGCGATTTGTCATCCAATTTTTCTGTATAAATGTGCGTTACAGTCCACTTGCATGGGGGCCAAGTGGTGCAGTGACTCACCAGATCCAGCCGTGGTGACAAATCCCAAATGTTTACTGCCCCCTACACGACTGGAGTGGAACACTACGGCCCGGCACGTCACCATTTTAAATCAAAGGGGTTTCGGAGGGTTTTTGGCCTTGGCGGAGGTCTGCTCTCGCCCGAGTGAGATTCTAGTTTGAGGCGGCAGAGGGTTGATAAATGCGCACAAAACACACGCACGCGCTGAGAAGTCGAGCCGCAAGAGCAGAGCCGCAAAGCGTCGACCCGCATCGACTCTGCGGCCTGGTTACCATGGCAACAAGGGCTGCCAATTTGAGTCGGTGCTCGCGCGCGCGCGGAGCGACTCGCCTTTCTGGACGTAAAAATGTCAAAGGAACACAAAAAGTTGAGAAGAAAAGTGAAAAGCAAAGCCAAAATGCCTCAGAAGTGCCGCAGAAAAGGTTTGAAGCACGCCCAGCAACGTCAGTCAGACTGTTGACTCAACGGACGACATGAGAGGATGAGACTATGATGGGATGGCGTTATATGGCGACGATATCAGGCTCTGTTTTGCCCGCGTGGACGTGCGCTCGACGGAAGCAGTGAAGCGTCAGATAAAAAAGATCGAATCAGCGTCAAAGGAGCAGATTCTCGCCTGGCTCGTCCCCCCGGGGGGCCTCGGCGGGATTACCTTCATTTGCGCTGGATCAGATGTGCACCGCGCGAAGATGTTCACTGCGGCTCCATTTCGGGACGTTTCTCTCTTTTCAAGGAGCACCGCGCTGTTTTTTTGTCCCTTTGCCGTTTTCTCCCTCACGACGTCCATTCGAGCCGATCCGCACGTGCCAATGACTCGTTCTCATGATCTTGTAACCTCATAAACAGCCTTGCAACGCCGGGCCATGTCGCCTCCTGTCACTTCGCAACATCACATTCACTTACTCCACAGTGCTTGACCATTTTACGACTCGTAATCTCATATTCTCGTGTCGTTTTGACCACAGAAAATTGTCCCTTTAAATCACGTCACGTCCTCATGAGTGTTAAAAACATTCCACATCATCACCTTCATGTGTGTCATAATCCCTAGATTATAACCTCGTAATTGCATAAACTCAGACCCCCCCTCAAAGTAAAACATCCTACTTCATAATCTCATAAAACCATCACCTCAAAATGTCCTCGACTCAACGTCATGATAATATGACAATGAAGAGCCTTAATCGCCCATTCTCATGTCGCCAAAGTTCACACACGTTTCAGGTTTCTAATTGTACCGCCACCCGTTGAGGCAGCAAAGCCCGGGGGCATCTCATTCCATTTTACATTTACTGTATACACACTAAACACACATTTGTGTTTGTTGTTAGTTCCACACACCGCACCAAACTCCGTTCACTTTCCGTTTGCTTCCCGTTTCATCTCCTACCACAGCCCGTTTAGGATGCTCACATTTGTACTTTCTGTATGTGCGCTAAAAAGAATAGCACTGTGAATTGAAGTCGTTTTTAGCGCAACGTGCTGCAGCAGCCGTCGCTCCCTTTGCGTTTTAACTCATGTTTCTAATTGTTTAGCAGCCCATTTAGGCGGGCAGAAATCAACGTCCGCGCGAAACGTTACATTGTGAGGCTACGAGTCATCAATTCATCGCGCATTTGAGTGTTTTCCAGAAGGTCATCAACGATCTCCTCGTGACTCACTTTGACATTCCTATTATAGCGCTGCATAAACTGTACGGCGTGTTTATGAGAGCTCTCAGCGTGGACGGGACGCGGCGAGCATGAGAACGGAGAAACGAGCCTGAAATGATTGTTATTTCCCCCTCTGTGAGTCTGAGATCATTTCCCACAGAGCGAACCTCATCGTGCGTCCAGAGACTTCGGCTGCGCACTTTTATCGCGGAGACAGCGAGGCTCATTTTACACCCGACTCGGTGTGTTCTGATGAAAATTCCCATTTCAGACGATCCGATCATCGCTCACTCTATCGCGCACACACACACGCGCACGCAAACACTTTTTATCGCATAATAAAGTGGATCGTTTCTCATTTGTGTGATGGAAGGATGCTTAATTAACGATGCGGTTATGAGGAAATGATGTCATGAGTTAATAAAGAGTTGATATCAACAGGTATGAGTTGACGATGTCATGAGGTTGTCAATGATAATCGGCAAATGTACCTCTTTTTGGTGGTACTTGATGGCTAACTTAAGTCTGGCCAGGTCTCCGTTGCCTTCCTCCTCCAGTAGGTTGACGTCATCTCTGTAGTTGAGGATCATCTCAAGTTCTCTTGAGCTTCTGGTCTGGTCCAGGAGGTCTTTGGCAAACTCCTTACACTGCTGAGACAGCTCCTCGTACTCGGACTTGAACTCGTTCTCCACCTGAAACCAAAAGAGCCCGGCATTATACCGCGGTACCTGGACCCAGCCTCCTCCAGGTTTACCTGTTGTAATAAGGACTCGGACGAGCTCCAGATAGCGACGGTTACCTTGCTGAGCTCCTGCAGCTCCCAGCTGAGCCTGAAGGCGGTGAGGAAGGGGTCCTCGCTGGAGAGGGCGATGAGGGACGGGCTGGACAGCGCCCTGTAGATGTTGAGGCGCGACCGAGAGTGGCGCAGGCTGTCCACGTCCGAGCTCGACACGCACTCCACGCAATTGCAGCGTACCTACACACACACGCACATTCAACCGTTGAACTTCCATCCCAAGAGGTGAGCCTTCAATGAACCCAACGTAAATCTCTTTGTAAACATCATCATCAAGACCATTTTTCTTCAGCGAACAAACCAACAAATGAACTAACGTACGTTTTTTGGACCGTAGGAAAGTGCGCTCTCACCTACGTTTTGACTTGATTTTGTTTTTGCGACTCAAATTCAGCATATCCATAAAACATAAGCCACCAAATAATTGTATTAACGTGTTGCCAGCCAGCGGCTTTTCCAGCCATACGATCGGATCGAAATGGAAACACTTCAAGGTACGCCGGGCACTAAATCAAGCTGGTCGCGCTGGGTTGAGATATACTGGAGGAAGTCGGGCCAAAGCGCTGACTCGGGTGTAGGGGGCGTGCGGGGGTGCATGTCGGCCCCACCTCGTGCGGCTGCGGCATGGATACGCCCTTCTGCACCAGAAGCTTGATGATCTCGTAGTTGTTGGTGTGCGCCGCCAGGATGACGGGCGTGATGTCGGGCGTGAAGTCCGAGAACTGCTTGTCCAGTAGGATGGGAGGAACCTTTAAGGGACAAGTCACAACAGGGCACTTCATTAGGTACACACCCTGGTTTGACTGTGGGGGTTTTTGGAAAATCTAGTCCCCGTAGCCGGTTTCATTTAGAAACATGAAATTTGCTGGACATGTCTATCATGAGTCGACGCACAAAATGGTCTCGAAAAAACCCAGTCAGCCATTTTGGTTTGCACTGGCCATTCTAGGGTCAATTCGGCCATTTCGGAGAACAGTGGCAAAGTCTTGACTCGTCAACTTTTTGGAAAATTCAGCCCCCGAGACCGGTTGCACTAAACATGAAATTTGGCAGGCATGTCTATCAAGAGTAGACCCACAAAAAAAGTCTCAGGAACCCATGCCAGAGAGAGAAAAAAAAAAAAAAAAAAAAAGGAAGTCAACCATTTTGGTTTGAAGCAGCCATTTTAGGGTCATTTTGAACATTTCCAGGGGTCCTTAAATGATGGTCTCCCCCTGAAGAGTTTGCTGTGATGACTCACCATAAACCAGGAAACTCAACCAACCGAGTCAACTCCACAAGGTGGGGACTGATCAAATTTACTGTGTTTCAATGATCCCATCCTGAAAACCTTAATTAGCGAGTCCCTTGCTAGCAGCAAGGCATAGATTGCAATTACTGTTTGTTCATGCAAAAACTTTTTTGGGGTGGCGGATTTTGCTGCAAGAATTTCCATTGCAAAACAGGGCCTTTCCCATTATTTTTCCCGATGAATAATGCATGAACGCTAATGACAAAACGCAGGCATATTCAGAAGGTGTGAAGCCCACACAAGCGTACAACTTGTTCCTGATCCAAATTAGTCAACTGCTCTAATTAGCAGCATGCTAATTATTATCTTTGTTAAGGCAGAATTTGTCTTTGTATTAGACCTCATTAGATGGTGTCCCTAATAAATCGCCCTGTGGATTGTTATGGAAAAGCCAGCAAAGCTTGTTGTCAAAGCATTCCCAGCATCAGAGAAGAGAAACCTTCATGGTGTGAGTGCAGTTAGATGGTCCAGTGAGTTTTTATCATCGAAAACAGTGATTCAGTGAGTGTGATGGGGCTCCCTCTATTGGTACGTGAAGAAGAAATGTTCCTTACATTTGTCAAGCACAGTTCAGTTGTATTTATCTTTGAAGTACACGTAATCTCATAGAACGGAAAATTAATCAATGTCTGGTTATGCAATAAAATGACATCAAAAATGTCTTTGAAAGACTTTTTCAATAAAAATTGGATTTTTATTTCCAAATTATCCTATCAGTTGCTTCATTTATAATAACTTAGAATACCCTAAATGATAATTATTTGCTTTGACCTGAAAACCAGAAATAAAACTTTTTATTATTTTTTTTTAATTTACCAAATCATTTGTGCTTGAACTCTTCAAATTTTAATAGAATGAAGTTAAGATTTGTCAGTAATTTTTGGATTATATTTTTAACTCATTCACTGCCATTGACGGCTTTTGAGGTCAAATATCCATTTTAACTTGGAGGGCTGGCAGTGGTTATGTAGAGTTGATTATTTTCCTATATTTAAGCGCAGTTCAAGCGCATGTTCAAATTGTGCCTAATGTTACAGTGGATTACACCATTATTAAATATACTTTTTTAGGAATAGAATCTCTGCCTTGTTTTTGATGAACACTTAGGCCTATTTGCTCCTGTATTTTAATCTTGGCGATGATGGTGGTACTTGGAGTGCAAGTATTTTTCAAGGTTTTGAGGTCTAAAAATGGGAACTTTTTCGAGCTCTCTTCACACCTCGCCAGCACGGTCAACAAAGAAGTAATTCCCGCGATATCCAGCAGGAGCACACGTCCGCTTGCCGCTGTAGCTGCAGAGCCACTTAATAGGGCGCCAAGGCTTTTTATCAGATGGAGCGTGAAAAGGGAGCGAGCGGGAAAGCGTAGATAAGCTCAATGCATGCGGCAGATAAGAGTGTGAGTTGACATCGTGACTCAGAGCAAGGTCACGGCACAGATGGACGACCTCCGAGCTTTTAGAAAACGTTTAGTTTTTAGACGACTTTTAGTCGGCGCTTCCATCCGGTGAGCCCGCAGAAATTTGCTCCCACAGCCACGTTGATTTCACATCATCGAAAAAGACACCAGCACTAGCCAAAGTGCGTTTTTTTTAAATATATTTTTTTCATTCAATTGTGCATTTGAGGTAATTACATTTGACTTATATTATAATAACCTTTTTATTTTGTGTGACATAAACACATTTTACATTAGAAGTAAAAAATACAAATATTTCATTATTTTTAAAAGGCTGTTTTTTTTGGTAATATTTTATCAGGGTGAGACTGGTGGTGATTAAAAATATTTTCATCAAATATTACATTTTATATTTATTAACCTTTTTCTTTTGCGTAAAACTTTACAGTTATGGAAAATAATAATAGGAATGTATAATTATTAGGGTTTTAATTTTTTGGGTAAATATTACATAGGAATTATTAATATTTCATCTTTTTATTATTTAGTGCAAATAAGAATTGCACTGGGAAAAGAAACAATTGATATGAATAAATGTCGTTTTTTTTATTTAAATATTGATTTTTAAATATTTCATCAGGGTGGGATTAATAATGATTTATTATATATATTATACTTTTTTTGTGAAATATGACTTTCATATTCATCCAAGATTTTTCTTAAACTGTTTAATTAAATATTATAGAAAATGTTTACATAATAAGAGGATAAAAATCTTATTTTACAAAGAAAATATTTACACTTAGGGTGAAAACAATACGAATGTATTATTATTAGTGGTGGGATATATTTCATGGGAAATCTTTGTTTCTATTTATTCAAACATTTCCCTTTTATCTCTTAGTATCCTGAGCAAAAAAGGCCTGAGTCTCTTTCTTCTCTTTCCCCCTGCCACTTATAATAAATGTAAAATAAAAAAAGGCTTTGCCCATAACCCAAGCATCGCACCATTGAATGAAAATAATGTTTGACCCAAATTAGTGCGGAAATTTTTCCCTTATGATGAAATTTATGACGGCCGGCAGCGCTTTTAAAACGGAAAAATTGCTCTGCTACCAACCACTTAACAGGCGGATAAGCAGGAAAAGCGCGGTATGATTCAATCGTACGTCAAACAGACACCAAAGAAACACTGGTGATTCATCTCAAAAGTCTTTGCAGCCACTTGTTGCCGGGCAGAATTCGTGGAGGGCATTCATTGGTCAGTGCTTACAAAGTCCAAGGAGGGGGAAAAAAACTGCTTTGTCACTTTGAAAACCGATTCCGTCTAAACTCTCGGGAGTCTCTTTTTGACGCAGTTGATTTTTAACCGCATCCGGGACAAGCTAGCAAAGGAAGCGTTGTGCCGTTGCAAACGTCCCCAAAATTGCCAAGAGATCTTCCTCAAAACCAGAAGCTCTTATTGTCAAGGCAAGAACCCGACTTATTCGGAATGCGACGACATGCTCACAACTTTTCAAAACTCTCTGCAATCCTATGCAGTTTTTAACTGCATCCGGCACAAGGTGGCTGCGGCAGCAAACGTCACAGAAATTCTCAACAGCTGTTTCCCCCAACCGCCAGCTGTTATTGTGCCGTGTCAGGGTAAGAACCGAAACTGCTCTCTCGAACTCTGTTCCATTTTTACAGGCTGTTTTTAAGTGCTCATTTCCAGCCTGCTTGTTATGAAGCCAGTACCAAAAAAAAAAAAAATGGTATGAAATCTTCCTAATAAAGCAAAGACCACAGAAGTGGCAGACGGTTGCGCAGACAGACGTTGACTCTCATCAATGCGGCGGGCCAGGACCGCATTGATCTATTTTACTGGCGCACACGCGTGTTTAGTGTCCAGAGGAAATGTTCTAGCGGGGAGATCACACGGCAAATGTCTGGCCGCCTCAAAGCGGAGCGCGCTCTCTTTTGTCTCTGCATTCATGTTCAGCTTTTCTGTTTTTTCTTTTTTTGCTTCCATTCAGGACCACAAAGCTTCAAAAAGAACATTTAGAGCTGAAATGTCGGGGTGGGCCTCTGCTGACGAAGGAGGGATTGAGAGACGGAAAACGTGTGAGCGGCACACGTGCGGCAGATAAGGAACACGCGAGGGATGTATTTTTTTTGTTTTTTTTAAAGCACGTGGTTACCTCCTTCACTGCCTGCTGTTTTCAAAGCAGGATAACCCGTATTCCCAACCATTTTAGAGCATTTTGACTGATCTCTCGAGACCCACAGAATATTGCGTTGTGTGAATGTAAGCAGTGAAGCTACCTAAAAGGAGTAGAATCTCTTCTTTCACCCCAAAAAGTTAGTTTGATTCAAAAAAAAAAAAAAGTTGCTTTTTATGTTTCGAGGGGGCCCCCACGGGTTCTAGAAACGCTTCTGCGTCTGGCACCTCGCGCAATCCATTGAATTCAAGCAGGAAATCCCGATACTGTTCAATTCTTTCCGTTCTATTTCATGACGTCCGCGGATGGGATTGGCGCCCACCTGCATGCCGCCGCTGGGCTTCTTGTGGTTGAGCAGCAGCTCGACGGCGCCCACCACCTCCTTGCGGATGGCGTGCAGCAGGGCGTCGCCCACGTACACGCCGAAGCTCAGCAGCAGCTCGATGATCTCCAGGTTCTCGTTCTCGATGGCGATGAGCAGCGCCGTGCGGCCCAGCGGGTCGATGCAGTTGATGTTGATCTTGAAGTAGATCTCGGCCTCCTGGAAAGCAACCGACAGCTTACTGGGTAAGGACCACGCTGATTTTTTTAAAAGATACATGACCGGAGAGGTTCAGGGTAGCTGAGACAGTAATAACGGTCCCCAAAAATGTTATGAAGAAGACCCTTGCGGTAAACGCTAGTTCGCAGTGCCTCACCTGCAGGGCCTGCTTGACGCTGGCATAGTCTCCCTTCTCCACGGCTCCCAGGTAGGCCTTCTCCAGCGCCGACAGCTCCGACTCGGCCCGCACGATCCTGAGCGGGATGCGGTCGCGGTACGACGAGCTGTCCGAGCGGCGGTAGTACAGCTGGGACATGGCCCCGCCCCCTCGCCAACACCCGCTTACAGACGCTAAGACCCGCTAACGGATGCTAAGAGATGCTGCCGGGCCGGAGGGAGTCGTCCTAAGGCCAAATGAAAAATGTTATTTGATGGCATTCGCGGTTGCCTGGTGACTGTTGTGACGAACCTTAACCTGCAGCGAACCAAGAGCCCCATTTCCATCTAAAGTTCTAGGAAACGTTAGTTCTTGACACTTAGTAGTTCTGGGAAATAAAAGGGTCAGAACAAAAGAGGTCTGGTTCGATCCTTTTAGTTCCACGAAAAACAGTGACAATAACTCAACATTCCTGGAACTTTAGGTGGAAATGCCTCAATTGTAACCAAACAGATAGCCAATAACTGCACTTCCACCTAAAGTTCCAGGAACCTTAACTTCTTGACAGTTGTGTTTCCAGAATTTGAAGGGTTCAAACAAAAGGGATCTGGTTGGAACCTTTTAGATCCATGAAACAGCACCAAGAACTAAAGGTTCCTGGAACTTTAGGTGGAAATGTAGCTTTTGTAATTCTTCGACCTGTTTATTTCAAAGCACTACATGAATCAAGTGCTAAAGGTTCCTGGATCTTTAGGTAGAAATGCGACTCTTGGTTAGCCGCATGTTGAACAATAACCACATTTTCAGCATTTCCACCAAAAATCAGGGTCCAAGGATCAAAAGAACTCAAAAGCTTCAGGAAATTTTAACTTTTCATACTTGGAGCTCCTGGAAACAAACGGCTCCAAGATTCAGATAAAATAACTCAAAAGTTTCGTAGAACTTTAGGTGGATGTGTTTATTGTCAAAGTCCCTGAAACTTTCAGTGGAAACAGCCTAAAAGAGAAAAAAGGGGTCCAAGAATCAAATGAAAGAAGTACAAGTTTCAGGAACCTTAGCTAGAAATGCAGCTATTGGGTTAGCTGTAGAAAGTCCAACCAGGAAACAGTGGGGGAAGAGAAAAAAGGTTAGGTCATTTTTTTTAAAAGTCACATTGTACAGAACAGGAGGTGAGCGAACTTTAAAAATATCAGAATAAGAAAACACATGTTGGATTGTAACAATCTGGCTTGCTAATTATGCAGAAAATTGCTGTAAGAAACCATCCCCATCAAAGCTGAGTGCTATCTCTTAATCCTTTTTGTTCTATGTCAACAATTGAACTGCCAAACTAATTCCAATTAGCGGCGCTAGTAATGACATTAGGGTTAGCTGCTGGAGGCCGTCGGGCAGCGCGCTGATTGACAGGCGGGCCGAGTTCGTCCAGACGTAAACACATTAAGCTTGCTAATTGATTGACAGCAGCTGCGGTTGCCTGGCGACCGCCGCTACAAAAGCAAAGACGCTTCGAGCACGTTTTGTTTTTTTTTCTTCTCCCTTCTGTTGTTGTTGGTGTTGCCCACCCCGGTGGCAAAGTGTCCTAAGAAGGAAATGTCTGCGAGGGCAATAAAGTGAGCAACAAAGTCAAGAAAACAAGCGAGTGCTGTGCATTGCAGTCCCCTTAAAAGGCAACAAAAGTGCCACTGTTTTTTTTGTGCAGCCTCCTGTCTTTGAAACAGGATCTGTGTCTACATAAACAGATATTTGGCAATAAATCCCGGTGCATTGTTCCCAGAAGAACTCAATGAATTGACCCCTGATTGGAATCTGATTGGAAACCAATAACATCATTTTCCCCTTAAGTTCCAGGAACCTGTCATTCTTGATGCTTGTGTTACCAGTAAATTAAACCTTTTATTGTAGCACTCTTGAATAGCACCAAGAACTAAATCTTCCTGGAACATTTGGCGGAAACTGGCATTGGTTAGCTTTAGGGTTAGGGTTAGTTCCGGGAACTAAAGGGTTCTAATCAGGATGTTATTCTTCAGTTCTAATAACTTTTACTTTTTCTGGTTCATGGACCCATTTTTTTCGCCAGAAAACTACGAGTGTCAAGGGCTGAACAGTCCTTGAACATTTGGTGCAAATGCTTCGATTCTTTCCCGGTTATTTTCAGAAAGTGCAAATGTCAAGAACTAAAGGTCCCTGGAACTTGAGTCGGACTGTGGCGTTTCATCGTTGGGATACCATACCATAGTTCCAGGGACTTGTAGCTCTTCGCATTTCTATAGTTCTGTGAAATAAAAATGTCAAAGAATCAGGAGAAAGATGTAAAAGTTCCTGGAACATTTGGTAGAAATATGACTGTTATAAACAGAATCAGATCAGAGATGTAAATTGTCTTTGTTAGTTCCAAGAACTTTTACAACTTGACACTTGTAGTTCCTGGGGAGAAAAAGTCAGTGAATGTGATTTTTCAAAAAGTTCTTGGAACTCTTGTTAGAATTGCTTCTACTGTTAGCTGTTAGTATACAATACTACAAAGGTGCCAGGAATCAATTGGGACTTGAAACTTTTTTTTTTTTTTTTTTCCAAAGCAAAAACTCAATTCTTGATCTAATTGATTACAGTTAAATTACAAGATTTATTTCTCTTCTATCTTGAAAGCAGCTTCAGTGCCAAAATTGGTTGAATCCACATCGGATCCAAATTTGGACTAAACGGCCAATGTAAATGGTACATGAGCCATTGAACACAACTGACCGTTTCCCCATAGCATAATCATATTAATGCACTTATGGCGTGCGCGCACACACACACACACACACACACATATATATGCACACACAGAGTAGTGAAATGCTGCTGCATGTTACCGCAGTATCTACATTGTTTCTGCAGCCTCCATCCATCCCTCTGGTGTAAAGGGCTAGTTCGACAAATAATAATGACACGATACTGGGCTCACTGTGGAATTATGCAAACACACACACTGACAGCTGCTGCAGTTATTGGGGGGGGGGATGTGAAACAACAGAAATCATAAAAATGCCCATTTTTATTTGTCAAAGTTGCACCGTGCGTGTGACGGGCGCCCGCGTGCGTGTGTGTCACTTTGTTTATGCGCAATTTTTTAATGGCCCGTGTCATCATGAGAGTAAATTAAACAGAATCATAGCGACAAGAAGGAGATGGATGAGGATGAGGAGGAGGTGGGGTGGGTGGGGGGAGCACCGACCTTGTTGATGTTGCATATGGGACCTTCATGCAGGAACAGATTTATATCCACACGAGGACGTCTTTTAACGCGGCATCGCTCACGCGCCTCGCCACCTCCTCCTCATCCTCATCCTCCTCATCATCATCATCATCATCATGCTCCCCTGTCACTTGGAAGCGAGTCGCGAACACGTCCGCGAACTCCACCGGACCTCCGCGCTCGATCACGGACGACTTCGGATGAGGATCGCAGGAGAGACGCAGAGAGGTGGAGAGAGAAAGAGAGAGAGAGAGAGAGACGCAGTCCCCTCCTCTACCCCCTCAAAGTGCGCCTGTCGTCCACGTCGCAGCCACTTGTTGGCAGGAAGAAGGAAATGATTGGACCACTTTATGAGTATTCACTCTTGAGTCCTCACCAATACCGATACCGATACTGATACCGTTAGTACTTTGGATCCATAACATTTTAATTTACACCATGACAGAAAATGGTGAAGAAAAAGCTTTCTGATGATGATGATGATGATGATGATGATTTCAATGGACTTTGTGCCGCTCCCTCCGGTGTGTGCTCCTTGTCCACCTGGGGGCAGTGTAACTGTAATTAAAATCATTGGTCCTTTTTTTGTTTGTTTCAATAGTCATTGCATCGAACAATAATCCTTTTGAACTGCTTTGGCCATGTTGGGTCAGACATCCTTGTGTCTTAACCTAACCATCTTGTGATGTTTATCAATAAGGTTCTTGTAGCCTGTTTAATCTCCCATAAAAATCTCCAAAATGCTTGTCTTGACATAAAAAAAAAAAAAAAAAAACAATCTGTAAAAGTTTGAAAAGGCCCTGATTTGCTCTCCCTCAGCCATCACTGAAAAGAAAGTGTTCTTGCTCCCACTCTGTCAAATGCCGATCATCACTCAACACGAAATGTCATCCTCTCACTCATTTGTTGTTAGTGATTTATTTTGGCGCTGCGTTCACTGTCTGCCTGGCATGCAGCGATGAGTTCGCTATTGCCTGCCGTGTTTACAGTCTGCAGGCTGGACAGACCAGAGGATGAGAGTGTTTGTGTGGGAGGACTGCAGGTTAGGAACATCTCTTCGTCAAACACTTCAAGATCAAAACTTTGGAGCAGAGTTTGGAGAGCTTCGCCTTTTGCGGGGAATCGACAAACTTAGGCTTCAAGCTCCGCCCACTTTCTATGCCAAAACCCACAAATTTCACTATCTCCAATTCCACGTCTATCGAGAACAGTGGCGCCTTGAGATACGAGTTTAATTGGTTCAAAAACCACGCTCATGACTCAAAACGCTCAAATGATATTTCCTCAAGGACGTGAATTGAAATGCTGGTAGTCTGTTCCAGCCGCACCCCCCAAAAAAACAAATGTGTAATTTGGAGTTTTGTAACAAAATAGCACTCCATAATATGACACTTTATACAAACCTACAGTAATGGCATCATTAATGAGGGTGTAAAGAAGTGAAAGTTTCTGCCACATTTTCTGCTTCAATTCAATGGACATTGTATTGCTCTTTCACGTGTGCACACCCCGGCCACCTGAGGGCAGTATAATACAGACGTACAGATATACCGAGACAGTCTCAGCTCCTCAGTAAGCTGCAGTAATATACTGCAATGGTCCTTGCTTGAATGACGCCGTGTGCAACGCCCCTAGTTGGCGCCCCCGAGGTCTCTCCTCGATGGGGGGGGGGAGTTAGTGGTCTGGATGAGTTGTCGTCTTTGGAGCAAGTCTGCTGTGCCATATAAAAGACTTGGAAGAACTTGAAGGTACTAAACGGTACGGTAGATAGTGAACAATAAAGGGCTGAGCATCGATCCCTGCGGGACTCCCCAGGTGACATTAACAACACTCAAAGGTCACATTGCCACGAATTACACGATGTGTCCTTTCTGAGAGATAAGTTGTAAACCAGGAAAGTGCAAAGCCTTTACTACCGATACACATTTCAAAGTGGTCTTGGACTATATTATGATTGACGGTATCACAAGCGCTGAGGTCAAGTAATAACACTTTTGATGAAGTGTTCATGTCACATAGCTAGAAAAAGATCTTTGGTCACTTTTGTGAGGGCCGTCCCAGTAGAATGATCTGCCTTGAAGCCGGACTAAAATAGATTGCAAGAAGTGTTTTCTTGTGGACTCCTCGAAAGTTGATTTAGTAATAACCAACGTAGCGATTTCAGCGGGCTCAAGGGACCGCCACATTTCAGCTTTCACTTTTCCTGCCCTGCGGATGTGACTCAAAAAGAAACATCAAGCAGCGTCCTCGTCCCCGCTGTGGATGCGACCTGAATCCATCAGCGTTGACGCGCCGTGATGCCGACAGTCATTCGGAATGACCTGTCGGTGCATCATAATGAGAAACGCTCACTCGTACATGGCGAAATCAATGAGGGACACCATCAGATGGCGGGGGCGGGGGTGGGGGGTAAAACATGTAGAGAAGCGGGGGGGGGGGGGGGGGGGGGGGGTAAAATGAATCATGTCAGAAAAAGTAATTTGTGAAGGCTGCGATCTTGGTGGCTGTTAGCGGTGAATCGCGTGCATGATAATCAATAGTCAATTACGGTAAGCTGGTGTATCAATGAGTGTATGGCACATACAAGCAGCTTTGCATGAGGTCGCCTGCCTCATGGGAGCTATTTGCATCCTCATACCAGCCGGTGTGTGTGTGCAGCTTGAAGAAGGGAAAAAAAAAAACAAAAACATGATTGATTCTAAAAATAGTCCTGAAGCTAATTCTTCTGCCGTAAAAGGCGATTGATTGTGGCGGACATTTAAACAAGATCTCTTCCGGTAGACGACTCGCAGCCATTTCATCAACACGACGTTGCTGCTTGAGCCGCTTTTAATGACGCAGGCATCTCCTGAGCGCCTCTAAAAGTTTATCTCCGACCGAAGCAGCGTGGCTTCCATGGAACGGCGGCGGAGTGGGACGGGATTTTCAGGGAATGTGCTGTACTGAATTTTAAAAAAATATAGCAAGTTTAAAGCACAAAGCTTCTTTAAAGCTTCTCAAAGGAAGCTCATCTTGGATATCAAAGTGTGTGTGCGAGTGTGTCTTCTCAGTCTTTTCCTCAGGGTGGGGGATACGGAGTGGGGGTGAGGGGAGGGTCTTATCTGCGTCCTGCACTCTCAACAGCCGCGGGTTGAAGCCGCTCGTGTGGAAAGAGTTGACATCCAAAGCTTGCGCTCTGACCCAGTCGGGTTCCTTTATTGCCATGGCAACATCTCGTCCCCTGGCTTCGGAGACTCAAGAACTAACGGACATACTCATTCACTTACTAACTGACTAGGTTAGGTTAGGTTAGGTTAGGTTTAGTGAGGTCAAGTACTGTATTTACTGTATTTATCCCAAAGAAACTGATGGACGGACTCACTGGTTAACGCACTCACGAACTGTCAGAGAGGTGTGCTTAACAAGACGCCACACGGCGGAATGTTAAACTGCAACGTGTAAATGATCAAATACAATTGAGAAACAATTCAACAAAGTAAAATTCAATCTAACGAAGTTCCAATGACCACACTCACAGCCAGTTTCCAGGCGGTCCCAGGCGCCCGTCGGTAATCGTCGCCATCCACGGGACTCTCTGCACGAGATCTGACAGCCGATCCAATCGGGATGTAAATAAACGCGAGCTAACAGAAGCCACGCGAGACAGGTCTCTCTCTTTGGCTTCCTCTTTCGCTCCTTCTTGCGCTACTCTTCCCTCATCCCTCCTTTTTTTTTTTCCTGCCCGAAGCACAACGCACGAGCGCCGATAGAATGCAATTAGACTATTAGCTTCGAATGCATCGATTGTGTCCTTCTGCTCGGGGCCTATTAAAAAGCAAACAGGCAGGAGTTTGCACTGAAGGCCATCAAAGCAACATCACGCCATCTGCACCTTTTCATTAGGCGGCTGGTGTTTGTCATACACGCGTGCGCGAAGCGGGAAGTCACCATGCGAGTGTGTGCGCATCGCACTCAGCGATAACAAGGCTCCTATCGAAAAGAACACACAAGAGAAATGCAATGAATAAGAAATGACAGCCGTGCGTGTGCTGGATGACAATTGTTGCATTATGGCCAACGGCTGCTTGTCTCATTCAGGGTGGCCCATAAGTTGCCATATATTGGAAAAAGAACGTGAAAAAAATAAATAAAAATAAAGTGTGATGCACAACCAATAAGGGACGCTATCTGATGAGAACTAATACGTAGTACGGTGTGTTAACGTTGTGGGGAAAAGACTAAGGACGTTGGATATCGTAGGACACGCACGCACACGCGCACACAAACACATTGTCATTATTTCAGTAGCAAGGTGTGCTGGCAGAAAACAGTAGAAGGCTGTGAACGGTTGCTGCATGCTTTGAATGAGTGAAAAGTAGTCCCATCTGGTGGACACATTTCAAAAGAAAATCACGTATTGCAGGCTACATTTTATTGTCGCTGTTGCCCTAGTTGAAATCAAGTCTGAGAAGTCGGGGAATAAAAACTGCATTTTTCAAGGTTTTCAATTGTTTCCAACTACTTGACGTACTAACTCGTTTATGTTAGGTGCATGCATTATTGATCTTAAAGGAAATTATGGAATGAACAAGCCAACTAACTGACTTGCCAATGCCCTTACCTAACTGGGTTAGGAAGGTCCTTTGTAATATGGAAGAAAATGCTGAATACTAACGAACAGACGAACAGACAATAACCTGATGAGGACAGTAATTGATGACTGGCAACTAGCCGATGACCAACTGTCGACTACCGTCGACTGTCGACGAACAGACGACTAATTGGTGAACTTCTGACTGACTATGAACTGTCAACAAACTGACGAAGTTGACCGGTTGCCAACTAACTCGATTAACTGACGAACCGACTAACTGAATAACTGAGGACTAACTGACGGCTAGCTGAGGACTGACAAAAGTGACTGACTGACCCATTAAGTGACAGGAGTGACTTACTACCTAACTAACTAAGTGAAGGTAAGGTATGTAAGGTTAGGGGTAGGAAGATACTCCACTGATGCCAAAGAAAATTCAGGAAACTAAACTAAACTAACTAACCAACTACGTTATGTCAAGTATACACTTTATTGACTCAAGAGGAAATTATTGAACTAACTTTCCTGAACTTTACTGGAAAATGTCCAGCCCTTTGCATCCCTAGTCTCAACCAAACTCTGGTAATCTGATTAGGACTGAGGAGGTGTGTGGTGGTTCTCCTCCTTCTTTTTCTCCTCCTTTCATCTCCCTGGTCTGGCCCCTAATCTGATTATCCCACCCCAGATGACGGATGGCAAGAAACCTGAGCCCCAACGTATCCGAGCTGGGGAGAAACGGCGGAAATTAGATTAGATACGCCGCCGTCTTCTGCCAGAAACACAGGAAACCCAGACTTCAACCGAGGCGGTGAGCCAAGGAATTTCCAGGATTTGGGGGAAAGTTAAAACAAAACAAACAAACAAAAAAATCAGACAAGAGTTGCCCCGATCCACGCACAATTGGTTGCACCGATCTATCAGAACAGGACACACCAAAAAAATTCAAGAATCCATGTAAGGAATCGTACAGGAAGTCTGCTGGTTTGGTTTGCTGCACAATATAGCAGTCTCGAGACCGAGACCAGCTTTGAGCGCTACAACAGCCTCAGGTGTTACGAGACTCGAAGACGGTGTCTCTTTCAGTTTTCAGTCATCTTTAAGTCATGCACCTCATGTCTCTTGCAAATGTCAACATGTGGAAAGATTGGCTTCTGTTTCAGTGGCGGGCGGTTAAACGGAGCATCAAATGGGATTTTTTTTTTTTTGCAAATGCGCTGTTTATTGAGAAACCGAAAAAAAAAAAAAAAAAAGCATTAAAGTGTCACATCATCCCTTATCGCCGCATCGCCTAACTGAGCTGACCTTTCCGACGCTTTTCTTTTTATTAAACGTCAAGGGAGCCCAGCCAGGAGTTTTCACATTTCTTTTTTTTCCATTTTATTTTTTTTTTACTTTTTTCAGACCACTTTGACATTTCATGGCAACACTGCAAAAGATCCATCACCAGACGGTACAAAGTCGCTTGCAAAGTTTGCCGCATGCCAACATGCTAACGTGCTAACGTGCTGGGGATTTAAATAACATTACTTGGGACACTCATGGTTTATTGGCGGATCAATGTCGATTAATAATTCATACATTTATTTGGCCTATGATTTAAGGACAGTCTTGTGATTCCCGTTCCCTTGAAGTACGCACTTGGACTGTAACGATGCCTCACCGCCGTGAAGCTCTGCTAATAATCTTACACAGGGCGCCTCCACAAGGGGGCGCCAATTCCCCATTGAAAGGCCTTTATGCTACAGAAAACCACTTCAGGCAGCAAATAGTTTGTCGCACGTGTCGCACATGCCAGAAAGCCCCCACTAGCTAGACATTTAGTCCGATGGCTACTACGTTGGATCCTCGTTTACTAGGCAACATGAAAATTGTGAAGAATTTTGATGAAAGTTTGATGACTGTAAAACAAGGATGTTTTGGGAAAATTCCCTAGCTGAAATTTGGTAGGCAAGTCTATCATGCATAGACCTAAGTATATCATGAATCATGAATAGACCTACAAAAAGGTCTTAGGAAGCCATGTCTGAAAATACACAGGAAGTCAGCTATTTCGCTTCGACGCGGCCATTTTGGTCATTTCTTCATGAAAAAAAATCAACTCCTCTTGAGAGATTTTGTCTGGTTGCTACCACATTTGAACCTCGCACGCGAGACATATGAGCAACGTGTGCTTGTGAGAGTTGAGTTTTCACCATAGAATGTGGGCGGAGCTTGACAGCAAAGTTTGATGATTCGCCAAGTAACACGAAATTAGATGGAATTCAACTTGATTCAACTAGATTGTGAAGGTGTACCTAATGAAATGGCCAACAAAATGTGTTCAGTATTCACTGCAGTCCAGTTTAATGTTGCATGCGCTCAACGCTGTCGCATTGTTCCCTTAATGTTCTTCTCTAAATTAATGTCCCATGTGCCCCCCTGGCCCCCCATCCTATTAATATAAAATTGAAAAATGCTTGCAGCAAAGAACTAACTTCATAACTGCATGATATTCCTTTGAATAACTTTTGAACAGTGTTTGTCAGGCTTACTTTGGGCAAAAGGCGGCGTGCGGAGTGAAGCTTTGTGTGATCATAGACAGCCAACGAAACGCCCCCACGGTTCCTGCATCGATTTCACATCAAGTTCATCTGCTTCAATGGGAAGCAAAACAAAACAGCGGTTGCAAACTTTGCTCTGCTATTGATCCTGCACGCTGCATTTAATAATGAGAAATGATGGAGTGTGCGGCGGCGGCGGCGGCAGCCCGCCGCACTTCAAATGCGCTCGCGCTCAGCCTCTCTACTTTTATCAAATATATCACAAAAACATCCGCCTGTGCCACATTTAACTTATCAAACGCAAGACAGCAGTGGCGTGCAAAGCTCCGGCGATGCTCGGGGCACGGCGATGTATTTTATGACCCCCGCACCTCAGAAAACCAATCATCATCCATGCCCACTCTCACCCGTTTGGATGCCCCCCCCCGATGGATGCCCTTTAATATTGATTCTTTCTTATTTATTCTTTCTATTCGTTGCATTCATAATACATTTGTATTTGTAAAATACGTTAGACTTTGTAGGCAACATTTATTCATTGAATAACAGATATTATATTTCATTTGAATTCACAATTTTTATTCTAAATTCCTATTTTCAAATGGTAGCTTTCATTTCAATCACATTTTAACTTACATGTTTTATTCATTTGGAACTCAAATTCAAATGTTAACATTATTCCAAATTGAAAGTTTTTAAAATATTTTTTATGATTGTCATTGTATTCTAGTTTTTATCACATAATTTCATGTATTATGATGTATATTTTGATGTATTATTATTCTGTCTCATTTATTTTATTCATGTCTGTGCTGCACCACTTCCTGGAGGAGAGGCAATTTGGTCCCAAGGTGTAAAAAACGTATCGCTAACCTTGAAAAGTCCATAAAACAACTCCAAAAGCGCGTGCTCGCCGCTGCTGTTGTTCTCTTGAAACTGAAGCATTGCAGTGTTTTGTGGTTGATAGAAACCATCGTGCTGCTCCTTCCTTGCGTGTTAGTGTGAGGAATGATGTTCCGACTAATTGAGGCTGTGGGCCTCATCTGCTCTGCTGTGGGCACGTGTGTGTGTGTGTGTGTGTGTGACCTTTACGTGAATAACGAGACGGATATGAACATTAGGACGAGGAGGGTGACGGGCAGATGGAGGAAGACGAATGGGATGCCGGGATGCTGACAGTTGTTTAAATGAGAAAGTGTTTTTTTTTTGCTGCTCTCATTGGACACGCCCACTTCCTCTGGCCTCGGCCGATCGGCGTCGGGCCTGTCCTCAAGTGTGTCTCCGTCCCTTCCTGTCTACCGACCTAACTGCGAACTGCCCACCAGCTACGTGTCGATCTTGCAATTCACCTACCAAGCTATCCCCCCCACCTAGCATTTACTTACCTACCTATCCACCAACTGACCTACCAATCAACCTAGCAAACTACCTACACTTACCTATCCATCGCAAACATACAACTTGTATGTTTTACTTACTTATAAGCAACAGTCACCTAACCTACCTCCTTTCCGATCGGCCAACCTTTTACCTACCGACATATACTCTATCCCGCCTACCTACCAATCATTCCACCGTCACCGCCAAAAGAAAGGAAGGTGCACTGTACTTGTGACCCCTTTCTGATACGGTCGGCGGCGGGTTTATCAGCTTAAGCTTTAAATCCAGCATTATCTCTAACCTTCATGCTCTCTCTTCAGTCGCGGAAGGTAATGAGTTCCCCTGGTTTAGCATTCATTATAAAAGCGCATCTGCTCGCTCCGGCGACTGGCCACTCAAGAATACTCCAATGTATTTTAATGCGGCAGAATCAGGGGTGGGGGGTGGGGGGTAGTGGTGATGATTAGCGATTAAATGGTGGACAAGTATTAGCAGCAATTTACTTTTTCAACATTTTTTGGGTTTACTGCCTTGTTCCACAATGGCTCAAATTCAGCAGCGCGCAATGTCAGCATTTGCTGTTATTCCTGTATTTTCCCAGCGGCTCGGCACGCTGGCGACGGAAGGGCGTGACTGAGCATTTATGTCAATGTCGCCGTTAATCCAATGCGCCCGCTTTGACGGCTGCGAGTGCTTGTGTCGCTCAACAACATCAACTTTGCATTCGCCCTGCTTGCCGTGGCCACGACGAAAGTGGAATTTTTAGCCCGCCGCCAAAGCTATTGCTATGCTAATGAGCTCTCTTACATCGAGTGCCATATTTAGCATCCCGAATGGCGGGATGAAGGCCGGCTGTTTTAACTTTTCTTTTTTTGCTGACTTTCATTTACTTGTAGGCCCCTTATGCCGCCAGCCACCGCCCACACACGGCACCATTTCATCAAAAAGTGAACGCGCATTTTCTTTGTTCCCTATGACTTGGGCTTAACACAGCGACAGCTTCAGGGCCAAAGCCTGCAGAAAATGCGCTTAAGCGTCCGCATCGGAACTCTGAGTCATCAGTGTCTGTCAGTCTGCTCCCGTTTCGCTTTCTTTGCAGCTAATAGCTTTTTTCTCTGATGCCAAGAAGACTTTTGTATATGCTCAAATGCCTGTAGGCCTTCTTATATTGGAACGGAATGTTAGCTAATGTTATGTTATGATATTTTCTGTTTTACTTTACTTATCCTTTTGGTTGTTGGCTGAAATGGGAGATGTTTCCACGCCTTTCAAATCATGACGCATGCAGGAGTTTTCTTTAACATAAATACATACATTTTAAAAGTAACATTAAAATTAAATACATGGTGGTTAGACGGAAATGCCAGCTGTTTAAAAAAATAAGAAAATACAGTGAATCTGCTCCTTTCTTTTTCTTTTGCCACAGCTGACAATGCTTCTTTTTCTCTCTCTCTCTACCGTTAATCTAATTGTATTTCATTTTTACTTTGGATGTTGACTGAAATAGGAGATGGGGCCACACCTTGAAAATTAGAATGCATGCAAGTGTGTAATTCGTCTTTGAAATTTTTAATTTGAAAAATAACAATTGTTTTCAATTTAATATATGGTGGTTAGGGAAAACGCCGTTAAATTTATTTATTTTATTTTTTTAAATACAGCCAGTCTGCCTTTTTGTTGCAGCCCTTTTTTTCCCCATCTGCACTTGTTTGTTGTTGTTTTTTTACTTGTCTATACCAAAAGAGGGTAGCAAAGCATTTTTCTTCTATTAAACAAATCTATGACCTGAATAAATGAAGCTCCTCCCCTCAGTCCAACATGGGTGCTTCGCACCAAGATGCCACCAGATAGCGCCAAACCAATATTTCTATGAGTAATAATAGTTGTTTGTCACAGAGGACAAAGAATATAAGCCTATAAGTATTTTTACATCATCTGTGTGTTGTCTACATGTTGATCCACCGTTTGTGTTCAAATATCCGCCGCTTAAAGGATTATAACACCGCAACTATTGACGCTATTCCTTAGCACATCTATTGCATTTTCGTATTGTTTGTTAGCATTACGCTAAACAGACATATCTATCCGGCATATCTGGTTGTTTTAAATACACAAGATGTAATTCTCCTTGTTCTATATTTAGTGTGAGAGTAAAATCAACTGGAAGCGAACAAGCAATAGACCGTCTACAAAACTACCAAATCGGGGCCGTAACAATAGGTCCGCAATTTATCCGCCTGCGGCTTTCACGCGTGGCCCCCCGCAGGCCGAGCGCTTTATATTGCGACGCTTTACGATCGAAGTTGGCAGATGTCGCTCAGAAAACACAACCCATTTGTGCCACGTCGAGACAGACTAAATAATAGACGGTGGATGAGTGAGACTAGAAGAGATGTCAGATACACAAAGGGAAGCTTAGCCGCAGTCACGGCAATTAGAACAAATATTACCTGGTTGTAAAATGTAATGCAATATCATTTTAATACAATAGTTGCGATGTTTAAAGTATACACATTTCATTTTGCTAAAGGACAAAACGGGATTTCAATTAAATTCAAGTACAAAAGTGCACTGTTTTGATCATGTTTGCCATCATTCAAATCTCGATAAATAATCCTGACCGAGGCTTTTTATATACTTTTGGCGACTTTGTCGCTAATGTTGCGTTTTTCTGTTGGTGACGTCCTCACACGTCAAGTCTGAACCCATGAGACTGGAACCTTTTTTGTGTTCTAGGCGATACTAGTTCCAAGGACGAAATCTTCCTGGAACTTGAGGTGAGAATGTGTCTTTGAATGTTGAAAAAACAAAAGGCTATGTAATACTTTTACGCCCTCATAGAACCCATGTGATTTCTCCCAGCCAATCATACAAAAACTAAGGCAAAAGTTGTATTCGATCAAAACTGAAAAATATATATTATTATTATTTAAAGACAGATATGTGTGACACAACTGTAATTCATCATTATTGTGATTAAATTGCTTTTTTTTTTTAAATAAAGTAAGGTTTTTGTTTGTTTGTTTGTTTTAAACGGCTGCAAATGCACAATTTTTATTGACAGTCTTCATCTGTAACTGACAGCTGTTTCTAATCATTTGACCCACTCGTGGGGCAAAACATGCATGTGTTGTGCACGTGTACCTAATAAACTGGAAAGCACTGCGCGATTGATGTGTAGCTTTCTGCTGCCCTCTGTCGGCCAACACGTGCACACTCCTAAAATGTCTTGTACAATTCAAGTTTTGTTTGCAATTGAAGACATAATAATCATACACATGCATGTGTATTAATAATATGTATCACAACTTGTAATCATAAACACGTACAAAGGCCAAAAATAGCCATTTTATTGTTGTAAGTTGTCCGTGAGGATGTTTTTACATGCCGACAAAGTGCCAGAAAGCACACATTTGCTGTTTTTCCGCCCCCCTCAATCGCTGGCCTCGTCTGATTTGGCGCTCTCGTGGGCGTGAAATGATATTTTTTACCAAGCAGGTGTGCGGCGGCGGCGGAAAGATTGTTTTCTCCACCTTGACTGAGCTTTATGGTGACAGGTACAGTTCTCCACAAACATCATTCCCAAGTTGCATTTTCAAATGCTGATATGGCAGGTGAAAGGCACCACGGCCCCCAAAGTCCGAGAAAAAAAAAATGCCCCAAAATACCTCCAATGATTCCATTAATATTTTTTGAAAGCAATGTTGGTAGGTTGCTTAGGCAAATGTTTTCGCAAATTAAAAAAAAAAGTGTTTTTGTTTTTTTTTATGTATACTTTAACGCCCTTGACAATTCTTATCTCTGATTGGCCAATTGTGATGACAAAGTCGACTCGTGTTACGCGCGCGTTGAAGTTTACGGAAGTACTAGCGCTGTTCCGTGGCGATCTTTTCAAAGTAAGTTACTTTCCTAATAGGGCGTGGCTTTTGGGGATTTCTTTTTTTAACTATAGGTCGTGTTTCGTGGGTCGAGTGTCTGATATTGGTGGTTTAATTTGATTATTCTTTTATAAGTGAGAGTATTTCAACAACAGAGAGGGGCGATAGCAAAACCGAGCTTTTATTTTGAAGAAAGCCCACATGCTTGGTCTTAGTGAAGTTGTGCAGGGTTTTTCTCGCGGCTGTCAATTGCCATATTTGTACTGCGCCAAACCAAAATATGTTTGGGGAACATTTGCAAGCTTTCCGTCAAGCCGTACGCTAGTTAACGCAAAGCGATGTCAACGTGGCGCAGCCTGTGTGCAAATGTGCGGACGCTCCGGGTTCTGCTCACCTTCAGACGGGTCGCTCCGGACCCCAGGCGGCCGTGTGGACTCGTAGCGTCACGCCGAAGCCTGAGCACCGGGACGCCGCTGCGGAATGATTTCTTTAAAGGTAGGGCACCGCCGAAAGCTCCGTGGCGCGCGTTGACACGAACTGAAGAAAAATAAAAGTGGATTTTGCGTTAAAATATGAATGTTAGTTAACTTAAACTCACGCCGAATTTAAGAGCACCTCCAAAACATTCAGGAACATGATACAATTTCATGCTCACGATTTGAAATTCTAAGATAAAACTAAGTTTTACTAAAATGTCGCCATTTTCCCCGGAGATCTGGAGGCCAAGCTGGCCGCCACGAGGAAGAAGGCGAGGGACGCCCTGCCGGGCAGCGCCTGGAGCCCCCTGCACGTTAACCCCAACTTGCCCCCGGAGAGGACCGACATCGTGATCGTCGGGGGCGGCGTGGTGGGCTGGGCCGTCGCCTACTGGCTCAAGAAGAAGGAGGGCATCCGCGCAGGGCTCAAAGTCGTCGTGGTGGAGAAGGACACCACGGTCAGTAGCAGCCCCATTAGCGCTCACAGCTGGTGCGCGGTTTATTGCACACGCCTACTTATATATTATTCATATCTACATTGACAGCCAAAGCCTACTTATATATTATTCATATCTACATTGACAGCCAAAGTAGTGATACATTTATACAAACCAAACGTAAAAATATTATTCGTTAATAGTGAACAAAACATTTTTTTAAAATCATAAATTAATAAGACAATGACGATACTGCACCTGACAGGTAACGAACGACACATAATAATAATAATTAGAATAATGATATAATTATTCATTTTGAGGGACAGAACAAAAAAAAACCATCAAAATTGACAAATAAATGGCTTCTCCGGTGGACAAATGTTTTGGAATGGTCCTCCCAGAGCCCAGACCTAAATCCAAGGGAAAATATTTCAGGTGATTTGAAGATTCCCCCACAATTTAAAGCGCTCCTTGGAAGGACATTTTTACTGCTACCTTCAATGACTATTGTGGGAAAATGTGTATTATTTTTAAATGAATAAAATGAGAATTAGTTGTGAAATATTTTTGGGGGTGTTTTTTGTTTTTTATAATTACACAAAAAAAAAAAAGAATATGGCCTACTACCTTATTTTCAAAGACTAATGTGAAACATGCCTGACACTTGAGTTTCCAAAAATGATAAATGTGAATAAAGGTATAATACATTTCACAGATGTGTTCATTTAGATGATGAAGCAAAATCAAATTACTTTTTACGTCAGGAAAAAGCTGTTATTTAGCTAATTTGGGCGATTCCTTCATTTCTCCTCCATCAGTACTCGCGGGCATCCACGGTGTTGTCGGCCGGGGGGATCCGCCAGCAGTTCTCCCTGCTGGAAAACATCAGCCTGTCCATGGCCTCCGCCGACTTCCTGAGGAACATCAACGTAGGTCCGCATCGCAGCGGCTAACCGAGTGAGTCAATGAGTAAAGGACTAAGTGGGTACCGTTCATCAGGAGCACTTGAGCTTGCTGAACGAGGACCCGGTGGACGTGCAGTTCAACCAGGCGGGGTACTTGTTGCTGGCCAGTGACAAGGCGGCGCACATCATGGAGGACAACTACCACACCCAGCGGTTCGCTCTCACGTTCGCTATTCACAATGACGACCCAAATGTTCTTCCATTTGTTTGTGTTTCTGAAGGGCTGCGGGAGCCCAAGTGTCACTTCTCTCGCCGACGCAACTGAAAGAGAAATTTCCCTGGATGAACACAGAAGATGTGGCACTTGCTTCATACGGTGAGTATATGTCTATATGTGCCCCGAAAATTGGCTGGCGACCAGTTCGGGGTGTTAGTATTCATTTGTGCACGTCCACAAAGAACGCTCATCGGTGTGGGCGTCCGCGCAGGTGTGGAAAACGAGGGCTGGTTCGACCCGTGGACGTTGCTGAACGCCTTGAGGAGGAAGGCCATCTCCATGGGCGTCGTCCAGTGCTGCGGAGAAGTCACCGGTGGCGACACGTTGTCCTCTCGCCACGATACTACATTAACGACGCGTGAATATGTCATGGAATGACGTCGTGTCTCTTTGTCAGGGTTTAAATATTCGGCCAACGAGGTCATGACGGAGGACGGCGAACGTTTGGAGTTGAGGAGGATCAAATCCGTTCAAGTGAGCTGGCAGTGACACAACCTGAACCCTTTAAACACATTTTGAAACTTAGTCAAAAATACTTTAACCTATTGAAACACTTTTAAACGTTCTCCGTACATTCACACATATTTTATATTTGGGTGTTATTGCTCAGGCCAAAACAATAAAAGCAATGTGATTAAAAGTATTGCTTTGGTACCAAGAAGCTATGTTCAAGAGATATGAGGAGCTTCATTTAAACAAAAGTAATGCTTTGGCGTCTGCTTGTGGTATCTTGGGCTCAAGGAACTATGGTGAAGTGAGTTGAGGACTGTTTTTAGCCAAAAGTCGTGCTTTAACACCATCTCATGGAATTTTGGTGTCAAGGAACTATGTTGAATTGAGTTGAGAAGCTTCATTTAGACCAAAGTAGTGGTACAATGACGGCGCACAACGAAAAACGATCGCCTAGAAAGGAGTAATATTGCAGGAGTGTCAAAGCTAAACTGCGATCTAGCAGGGGTTCAGTGTAACGTTCGGTTTTATTTCCGCGGGCTCAGGTGCAGATGCCCAACAGTTTGGAGTTCCAGCCCGTGGAGTGCGGCGTGGTGGTGAACGCGGCCGGGGCCTTCTCGGCCAAACTGGCCCACATGCTGGGAGTGGGACTCGGACCCGAGGACACCCTGGCCGGAATCCCGATCCCCGTCGAGCCCAGGAAAAGGTAAAACTAATAATAATAATAATAATAATAATAATAATAAAGTCTATTACTAGTTGCACGTAGTTGTCAACGAGTACACCGTTTTGCTTCACCAGTAACACGTCATCGTCCTAGTTGTATGCCGAAATTGTCCTACTTGTGTGCAGAAACGTCGTAGTGTGATTGTGTTTCAGGTTCATCTACGTCTTCCACTGTCCCGACGGGCCCGGTCTGGACACGCCCTTCCTTATCGACCAATCGGGCGTGTACTTCAGGAGGGAGGGCTTCGGAGGGAACTTCATCGCGGGCAGGTCGCCGGACCAGGTCTGGATAAGCTGCTTAAACGAGGATGGGGAACCTTTCGCTATTAGGCCAGAAATGATTGTAGTTGCGAAAGTTAGAGAGAGAGAAAACAAAAAACAGCCCCCGACACCACTTTCAGCATTAAACACCAAATTGGATGGACATGTCGCTTGTGACAGGACTCACGAAAAAGTCTCAAGGACCGATGCCCAAAAGTGCACAGGAAGTCGGCCATTTTGGTTGGAACTAGCCATTTGGGCGAATTCCTTCGGTTAGCTCCCCATGCACCAGTTTCACATGTCAACAAGAAATTAGGCGGATTTGTCCATCATAGCAGTGTGCACCAAAAAGCCTCAAAGACCCAGAAATTGAAGTGTGTCTTTGTGTTGTGCCAGGGAGAGGAGCCGGATGTGGCCAATCTGGATGTGGACCACCAGTTTTTCCAGGAAAAAATTTGGCCCGAACTGGCGCACCGTGTTCCCGCTTTCGAAAAACTGAAGGTATTAAATTTAGCGTGACGTGGAGCACACCAAAAACGTCACTGCACTAATTTAAAGTCCTTAAAAGCAGCCACTTAAAAGCAGCCACAGGATGGCTAATGGTCAAATTACTGCTAAGAGTGTTTTATCGTTTGGCTGTGGTTTGCGGCCAGGTGACGAGCGCCTGGGCGGGCTACTACGACTACAACACGCTGGACCAGAACGGCATCGTGGGCACGCACCCGCTGGTCAGCAACATGTACTTCGCCACGGGCTTCAGCGGCCACGGCCTGCAGCACTCGCCCGCCGTGGGCCGCGCCGTCGCCGAGCTCATCCTGGACGGCGGCTTCAGCACGGTAGACCTGAGCCGACTCGGCTTCCGCCGCATCGCCGACCGGGAGCCCGTGTTGGAGAGGAACATCGTGTAGAGGCCGGACCTCCTTTTGGTCCTCGCTAGGGTTCGGGAAAGGATGCGAATCGGTTGGCCTCACAGACTGAGAGATTTGTTGGCTTTTGGGACTTCGACCACTATTCCCTTTGTTTCTGTTGTTTACTGACCTCAGTTTTTGGATAGAATTGCAAGCAATATGATCTGAATGAATGTCCAATATGCCACAATTTCAGTAAAAACAAGTATCCAGAAGAAGTAACAATTGACAGAAATTGCCAAAATATAAATATTGCAGCCTTAAAACTTGAAATCACTCTCCTGCAAAATGAGAAAAATGGAGTTACCCCACTCGAGTTCTCAGTGGCTTGTTTCCAAAAGCTGCCCTTTGTTTTGTTCTTGTTCTTTGTCATGCTAATGTGATGGCAGGTTTGAAGAGGGCGAATGAAAGGGGGAGGCGTCCGTGGTGCAATTGAGGGATTTCTTTTATGCCGTTCTCATGCCAGAACCACCAACTCACCCCACCCGGGCTCCCTTGAATGGGGGAGTAGGACGACTTGTACTTAAAAAAAAAAAAAAATTTCTCCCAGATCTACCGTTTCTATGACATGACATTATTTTAGGTGGTGGTGATGCCGCAGGGAAAGGGGGCTGGGGGGGCACGCCCACCCTCCCCCCACTGTGGCTGTTGTGCATCTAATGCGTCCAGTGTACACGCTGCTGGCATGTGGCTGGGATTAGGACATTTCACTGTGGATTAAAATAAACGCGGTCGGACCGGCAGAACCAGCAGAAGGTTAACTCTGCATCCAGGTACGTGCGGCCGAACGTTTTCTGTATGCAAAAGTGTGTTTTTGTTTTATTCCATATTTCTAAACTTGATCTTAGCCACAGTACAGCATCAATTGCAACTGAGAACTAGAAGGGGGGAACTCAATTGTTGTCATTTATGAAATTGATGACGTTTTTAATACCCTTATGCCCTTTTATTAATTCCTACATTGTGGTGATATGTTTAATATAGTTTTGAAACAAATGGCAAAGTTAGTGCTGATACACGTGAGTGGCATCTTTGTATTTTTAAACTGAATTTCAGTGGAAAAATATAACATTTCTTTGTGTTTTCAAGACAATGCACCAATTCAATGTATTTAAGGGTTTTGTAACGTATACTGAATAAAAGTCCATTTTTTTTCATACAAATAAGCTCCAAAATGTCACAGTATCACTCTTAAATACGTAGATGACTTTTCCAAGACTTTTAGCAACAATTAGCTGATCTCAATTCCGTGTTTTGGGGGGCTTTTTTGTCCCCCGGAAAAAGTGCGTTGTCTCACCGTCCCCAAATGCGTCACGCGCGGTGCGTTCATCGACCCTCGGCATTGTTACCACTTCATCAAACTTGCGTGTTTCGTCGCGTTAATAAAAGCATCCGTGACGCGAATAGACGAAGGAGGGTGACGCCGAAGAGCTTCCCGCAAAGCCTTCCTCACGTTCACGTCCTCTTTCACATCCCAATGAAAGTGACAACAGTTTCTGTGAGGGACTTCGAGTCCCGGCTCTCCGTACTCTGATCAAGGGAGCGCGTATATGAGGTACACTTGTTTTGTTTCGCCTTCTTTTCTTAACTTCACGTGAGCAAAAATACTGTTAATTAGCTCGTAAATATTTTACAACTGTCATATTCACTCTAAAATAACGTTTTTTTTGGGTGAGATTAAAGGTTACTGCCTGCACTTGTCCCAATACTTTTGGGCATGTAGTGCTTGTCAAACTTTTGACATCAAGTCACACCTAAAAAAAAAAAAAAAAAAAAACTTGGCTCTCCAAGTACCACCAAACGAGAGTAGCACAGAGGGCAGAAATGTTCGTCAAAAACGGGACCGAGATTTTATTGCGAAAAAATATTTGTAACATTATGCGCAGGTTGAACATTCACACTGTGCTTAAACATTGGACAATTTAAAACACAATTTCAATAGTGATTCAATTAAAAATGTACCGCGCATGAGAGGCACATATCAATTGTTGGTTGCCTAAATAAATGTTTATCAACAAACAGTTCCTGAATGCTTACTGCAAAGGTATTAAAAGTTAAATACAACTGAACTGAAGTTTTTGGGGGAGCCCGCAAACCACTAATAGTACCTGTACCACACTTTGATAACCACTGCCTTAATAGGTATGCAATTTTGTACACCCTGATTTGTAAACCTGCTACCAAGGGATAGAGGCGTATTCCAATTGGTCACGCAATACGTTGATGAAGACCCGCGGCTACATCATGTTCAACGTCTGAGCTTTTGTGCCAATTTAGAGTCAAATTCTAAAGTCAACTTCGATGACGAGGGACGGATGCGTGTTCCGATTCATCGTTAGCGGCGTTAGATATGCAGAAGTTTTGATGATACCGCAGGTATCGGGCCAATACCGACCGGCCTTATTTCAAGGTATCGGAACTCGTGAGAGCTGCCGACACCGGCCACCAATACTAAATAAGAGTACACTGAGTTATAAGCTGGATGACAGAAATCACAAGTCAAGGTACTGTATAAAATTTCCATCATTTATATGTGGAAACTAACACCACCACCACCACCCTCAGTAGTTCCAGGATGTTCCAGGATGTTCCCATCCAGCCGAAGGGGCACTCTGGTCGCAAAAGCCGCCTGGTGACCAAAGACGGGCGCTGCAACATCCAGTTCGGCAACGTGGAGTCGGGAAACCACTTGGCCTACCTGGTGGACATGTGGACCACCTTCGTGGAGATTCGCTGGCGCTTCGTGCTGCTTCTGTTCGTGGCGTCCTTCACGGGGAGCTGGTTCATCTTCAGCCTGCTGTGGTACTGGATCGCCAGGAGCAACGGCGACATGTCGGCGCGCAATCGCACCGACGGTCACGTCATGTGCATCGCCAACGTCAACAGTCTGACCACGGCCTTCCTCTACTCGCTGGAGACGCAGACCACCATCGGCTACGGCGGCCGAGCCCCGACCGGGCAGTGCGGCGGGACGGTGGCCATCCTCATCCTCCAGTCGATGGCGGGCGTCTTCATCAACAGCTTCATGTGCGGAGTCATCCTGGCCAAAATCTCTCTACCCAAGAGGCGAGCCAAGACGGTGAGCTTCAGCGACACGGCCGTCATCTGCCTGAAGAACGACAAACTCTGCCTCCTGATCCGCGTCGCCAACCTCCGCAAGACGCTCCTGATCGGGAGCCAGATCTACGGAAAGCTTATGAAGACCACCACCACCCCGGACGGCGAGACCCTGATCCTGGACCAGCTGGACATCCACTTCACGGTGGACGCCGGGAAGGATAACCTGTTCTTCGTTTGCCCGCTAACGCTCTACCACATGATCAACCGGGCCAGCCCCTTCTACGAGATCTCCGCTGACACGCTGCCCCAGCAGGACTTCGAGCTGGTGGTCTTCCTGGACGGCACGGCCGAGTCCACCAGCTCCTCATGCCAGGTGCGGACCTCCTACATTCCCCAGGAGATCCAGTGGGGGCGTAACTTCCTGCCCATCATCTCGCGAACCAAGACGGGCAAGTACTGCGTGGATTTCTCCAACTTTTCCAAAAGCGTGCGGGTGGCCACGCCGCACTGCGCCCAGTGCTTTGAGGGCACCGTGGATACCAGGCACCGGAACCAACACGAGAAGAAAGACTCTCAGAAGAAGTTGGGCATCCACAACTTGGCTTTCCAAGTCACTGACATTCACGACGTCATGGATGTCACCAAGATGTGAACCGAGATGCTTCTCGTCCACTACGGTGGAACCTCGAAAAGGTCCAAAGCCATCCGTCCAGGGACCATTTGTTCGGATTTAGAATCCAGGGTCAAACGAGACGAGACAGTTTTGATTAAACATTTTGTGTTTAGAGAAGTTAAAAATAAAACCTGAATCAACAATGAACAAGTCGTGAGATTCGCAGCGAAATCTTTCCAGATTGTGGGACGGAACATGATTTGTTCTGATTTTGAATCAGGGCCAGGCTCAAACTGGAAAGAGTTCGAAGTAACATTTTAACATCCTTAAGTGTTGACAGAAGCTACAAATAAAAACATAATCAACTGCGAACAAATCACGCACGATTTGCGGCGACGTCTCATATTAACGTAATAAAAAACTTTTTTTTTTAATTATAGGAAGTTCTCAATCGTAACTTTTGATATTGAGGCGCGTAAGATTTCATGTTCAACCTCAGTTTTCCCCCCCCCCCCCCTCAAAATCTTTGGTCAAATTCCCAATTGGGCATTTTGCTTTTTCATTTATTTATTTAAAAAAAATAATAATAATTGTTACAAGACAAGCGAGGTTTGCAGCGATATCTTCTCATAATAATATAATACCGTTTTGTCACGTAAGAGATTTGGTGTGACTTTCGAGGCGCATTCCCCCCCAAACGTCTGGTGGAATTGGCAAGTGGCCGACTTGAGTGTCCCGACTGTACTCTGAAGGACGTTTAAAGTGCGTTGCAATGAAAAGGGGCATTAACAGTGAATGGCACAGCGGGTACCTCTTGAGAAGATTAACGTCTGAGTCTGATTTAATGAAAAACTACATCATAACACCGCACGGGCCTTTTCGCACTTTCTCATTATTGCCACTATAATACTAACTCATACTGACAGACATACTCGTATGCCTTCATGAGTTGCAAGAAGCTGCTAAATGCTAGTTTGTCCGACTGAATGTAACTCAGGGAAGTTACTTCATACAAGTTTTTCTTTCCACAATATACCTGGCTATTTCTTGATCATGAAAATAAGCGGTTGGAAAATGGATGGATGGAAGATGATTGATTGGATTTGACACACCGTGGCAGAAGGCCTTTAAAGTGACAGTGCTTGAGTAAATTGATGGCCAGTAGAGGGCAGCAAAGCACTGCTAAGACAAAACGAGCATAAGCAAACTTTCAGCTAATTTGGGACGAAAATGACCTATTTTATATTTTAAAACATCTACATTTGATATTTAGCTCGCTGGCTGAATAGGGTTTTAATTATATATATATATATTATATAATAAAAATATATTTATATTTATATATATTCGGGTTGGGAATGAACATTTAACTTGATAGTATCGCCATGATTTAATGATTGACAAAACAATGCATATATATTTTTTGTTTTGTCTTAATGTACCTTTTCGGCTTCCTGCGGTCAAAATTTCATGTATGTATTTGCATGCATGCATGCATGTATGTAGTTCATGTATATTTCTGTTTATGTTGTGCTAGAAAAATATATGTAAAAATAATTGAATTGAATAAGTGAATCGCAAAAAGTAAACATTATGTAAATATATACTATATTATATAAATAATACAAAATAATAACCGGCTTGATGCATAGTTGCCATAAAAATAGTTTTTTAAAAAAACAAACAAAAAAACATTTGAATATAAAAATGTATTTTTACTAATTTTACTAATTACTAATTTTGCACACAAAAAAACCTAGTCAAAAACACTCGTCTTTTTTCCCATTCAAGATATAGTATTACTAAAAATTTAAAAATATGAAACATTTTAATGATCGTGCACATAGTATTATTTTGGGTGAGGTGGCAACAATATCGATAATTGGTGCTTATGTATCGACAGTCGCATTGCATATAAAATGTTTAATTTTCTTAAAATTCAATTTGTTTTAATGTATCATTAATAATTACAATTGTTACAGTGAATTAGACAATTATTTCCACGACCCTTGTGAGGATAAAGCGGTACAGAAAATGGATGGATAGATTATTTATAAAGATAAACAACCACCAAAATATGTATGGTTATTTTGCCAAAAGACTTTTTTCTACTATTTGTATAGAATTTTTGTTAAACATGTACTAATATTTTTATATTTTATTTTATTTACAATAAATCAACTAACCAAATATTTCTTTAGATAAATGAATATAAAATAAAAATACATTTTAACTAAGCCATTTTAGTGGGGTAAACGTGCTAACTTAACACAACAAACACAGGACTTGGTGGTCCATATGTACTTTGCATACCCCTGATTTAAAAAAAAAATAAAAATAAAAAAAAAATGAAAGGCCATAAAAGTAGTAACATGTTGCCAGGTGGCCACTAGCGAGCAGCAGAGTGCTGTTATGACTACACAACACTAGCCAGCTAGCATAATAAACAAAATTCCTTCTTTTCCTGCAGCTGCTGTCTCATATTGGCATGATATCCTTGTTCTGGGGGCTGTGCAAATAAATCATTCATATTTAATTGTCGTGCCTAGTTTTTGAATGACGACTAGTGAAGTGTTGCAGACAAAATAAAAAAACACACACAGATGCAGTGACAA